>NC_056004.1:18989718-19291635 GCF_018446385.1 Zingiber officinale
CTTTCTGAGTGTACCCTTTCGCAACAAGCCTATCTTTGAAGGTTTCTACCTTCCCGTCTGTCCCTCTTTTCCTTTTGTAGATCCACTTGCATCCAACGGCTTTTATACCATCGGGTGGTTCTACAAGCTCCCAGACCTTATTAGAGTACATAGACTCTATTTCAGAATTCATTGCCTTTTGCCAAGATGTTGCATCTATATCTTGGAGTGCTTCATCATATGTTCGGGGATCAGGTTCATGTTTACCCGGAATCAAGTCCGAAGACTCTCCCAAAAATATGAATCTCTCAGGTTCCCTCACAACTCTCCCACTACGACGAGGCATCGTGTGTGGTTATGTATCATGTGTGACACGTGTTGCAGTATCTTGAGGTACTTCATCTTGTACTGTTGGTACTATAGTAGACATGTCCTCTCTAAGTTCTTCTAAAACAACTTTACTACTGGGCTTGTGATCCATTATATAGTCTTCTTCTAAAAACTGGGCATTGGTGCTAACAATGACCTTCTGGTCTTTAGGACTATAAAATAAACCACCTTTCGTTCCTTTGGGATATCCTACAAACACGCGAACTTCTGTACGAGATTCTAACTTATCAGCATCTGGTATCAGCACATGTGCTGGACTACCCCAAATCCAAATATGTCTTAGACTGGGTTTTCGCCCATTCCACAATTCTATGGGAGTAGAAGAAACTGATTTAGAAGGTACTAAGTTCAGAACGTATACTGCTGTTTCCAGAGCATATCCCCAAAATGAATTTGGTAATTCTGAATAACTCATCATTGATCTAACCATCTCCATAAGAGTCCTATTCCTTCGCTCGCTACACCATTCTGTTGGGGTGTTCCAGTGCAGACAATTGGGATTGAATCCCGACCTCGATAAGTAATTCCTAAACTCTCCTAAGAGGTATTCGCCACCACGATCGGATCGTAGTGTCTTGATACTTTTACCTAATCGCTTTTCCACATCAGCCTTGTATTCTTTGAACTTATCAAAGCACTCGGACTTGCTGCGCATTAGGTAAATATATCCGTATCTTGAATAATCGTCTATGAAAGAGACAAAATATTCAAAACCTCCTCTTGCCTGGACAGACACACAAATCAGAGTGAACCAATTCTAACACTTCTTTGGCTCTATACCCTTGGCCTTAAAAGGCCTCTTGGTCATTTTACCTTCCAAGCAAGATTCACAAGTTGGAAAATTTTCCAACTCTAATGAACCAAAAGTCCATCCGCTATAAGCCTCGAATCCTACTTAAGTTAATATGACCAAGCCTTAGATGCCAAAGATATGCTTGGTTCATTTCTGAAGGTTCTTTTCTCTTATTTGAGTTAGAAGATGAATTATAAATTTCCATGTTTTGCTTTGTGGAAGAAATTGGATTTAAAGTATACAAATTGCCAACTAATGCACCAGAACAGATAATCACTTTATTTCTTTTAATAACTACATCGTTACTGAAAGAAACTGAATATCCATCTAAAAACAGTTTAGAAACTGAAATTAAATTCTTTCTAAAACTGGGTACATAAAGACAATTTCTTAAAACCAAATTTTTATTTCTACTAAAAGATAAGTAGACATCTCCCACTGCATCAGCTGCCACCTTAGTAGCATTGCCCATGTAGACGGTAATCTCCCCTTCAGATAGTCGTCGGGTTTCCTGGAACCCCTTTGTTTTGGTTCTTACGAGGACAGTCCGCCTTCCAATGCCCTGACTGTTTGCAGATGAAGCACTTGCCCTTCGGCTTCTTCACTCCAGCTTTAAATCCTGTACTCTGAGATTTATTCACTTTCTTTGCTGAACCAGCTTGTTTCTTCTTCTTCATTCCTCTTGGTTTAGAAGTAGAACCATTTTCAGCATAGTGAATTTGAGAATTGTGACGAAATAATCCTTCTGCCGCTTGAAGTTCTGTCAGTAGTTCCCCTAATGAATAAATCCTCTAATTCATATTATAGTTCAGGCGGAACTGCTCAAAACTTCTAGGTAGCGTTTGGAGGATCATATCGATCTGGGTTTCCCCATCAATTTCTCCTCCAAGGATCTGTATCTCGTTCAGATAAGCCATCATGTTTAGGATATGATCCCTTACAGGAGTACCCTCTTGCATGGTGGCTGTCATTATCTTTCTCATAGCTTCTTGTCTAGAAGCCCTATCCTGATGACCAAAGAGTTCCTTTAGATTGTTCATAATATCATAAGCTGTTGGTAAATCTTTATGCTGATGTTGCAATACATTTGACATTGAAGCCAAAATGTAACACCGCGCCATCTCATCTGCCTTTACCCATCTCTTATGATATTCAATCTCCTCTTGGGTAGATTCACCAGTGGGTGCATCAGGACAAGGTTCAGTCAGTACAAATTTATAGCTTTCAGCAGTCAGAACAATATCCAGGTTTCTTTTCCAATCTATGTAATTTGGTCCAGTAAGTCTATTTTGTTGAAGTATGATGGACAGTGGGTTGAAAGTCATCCTAAGAATCACAAATAACTTTTGGTCAGAACTCTAAATTTAGAATAATATTGATTCCTCAAACAATACTATTTTAAATTAACTAACACCTCATAACACCGTGAATTTTGTATGCCACGTTAGTGTGGACGTATACAATTTCAACATTTGTAAAAAGGAGGGTTTTAACCCATTAATTTTATTATCTTGTCAACCTAACTTTTTGACAAATAAAATTAATAGTTGGTATTATTTGGTCACACAAATAATAACAGTGACTCCGTTGGGGAGGATACTATTAGATGTGTCTAAGTGTACACCATTACTTGACACTAAGTCCATTAATAAGATTATGCCCCTTCCGTTGGGGAAGATCACACGCTCTTAATTAACTTCCTATAGTCATCCAAAAATGGAAGTCTGTTCTAGTGATCCGCAAACAAGCTCATCCGTTATGGAGGAAGGCACTCAGAGCCAACGCGCAAGCTTGTTTGCATCACTTACAAACCAGTAATGGAGACCATGGGATTTACTTAAAAATCCCTCTCCCACTTAGTTATTTATAAATGAGGAATTTTAACTATGCTAGCCTACTAAACTTGTAAACTAACATGCACACAACACAATATAAAAGCAATAAATAGAAAATCTAATTTTCAACTATTATGGCTTTTATCTTTAATTGTCTTCCGTGTGTTGTCATCCGAAGCTGCTGCCATATTTGGCCACCGCCACCGGGTCTAACTGTCGCATCCATCTTGCTCCTAGTTCCACTGCGCCTCTGGTCCTTAGAAGGTTCCATGCTTTGCAAGATTCGATCCGCGACATAAATAGAATTTTACATTTTTGATCCTATATTCCATAAAAGGAATGTACATGTATCTAGATCAAAAATAAAATCCTAATAAAACTAAATACAGCTCCTGCTGTATTTTAATACAATCATGCACACACATATAAATGCCCTTGACATGTCCAAGGGTCCAATCACACACATAATAACTAAAAGCCATAATAGTTGGATCCTGCATCCATAGAGTTAGCACATCCTACTATTAACCTGCCTAAATTATGTATGACATGTGCATAATTAACCTAATACCAAATACACAGAGGCAAAACCTCGCTCTGATACCAATTGTTGGTTGCTACTCGGAAAACCTATAGGTTCCACTGTACAAAAATTTTGTACAAATGTCTGAACCTTTTCCTAGCTACCATGTGTTCTTTTAAATTAAATTTTGGATCGCCTGCGGAACTTAACACGTTCGACCCAAGTCTCCTTAAGTTATTAATTCCATTAAATATTAATTTCCATAAAAGGTTCCCAGTACTGACGTGGCGAGGCACATGACCTTCTTGGATATGGGAGCAACCACCACCGACTAGACAAAACCTTTAATAGAAAGCTAATATTTAATTTCCTAAAATAACTTTAGGTTAACCAAAAAGAACAATCAAATCACAAGGAAAAGAAAGAAACAAAAGAACACAACTTCGAAAAACATATTCGAAATTCTAGAACGTAAGCCTCTTGTATTTGGTATTATTTCCATAAATAACTAGCATGATGCGGAAAAGGAAAACTACTAGTTATACCTTCTAGAAAGACCTCTTGATCTTCTACCGTATTCCTCTTCTAACCTCGAACGCGTTGTGTGGGCAACGATCTTCCGAGACGAGAAACCACCAATCACCTTCTTCTCCTCCTAGCTAGGTTCGGCCAACAAAGAGGAAGCTTCACCAAGGAAGAAAATCAAAACACTAACCAAGCTCCAAGAGATGCTAGCTTTTTCTCCTTCTTCTTCTTCTTCTCCGAGTAGTATCCGGCCACCACAAGAGCTCCAAGGGAGAGGGAGAGGTTTGGCCACCACAAGAAGAAGAGAGGGAAGGGTGTTGGCCGGCCACACCAAAGAATAAGAGAGGAAGAGAAATAATAAGGGTTATCCCATGAAGGCACCCTCACCCCTTCTTTTATATTCCTTGGCCTAGGCAAATTAGGAAATTTAATTACAATAAAATTTCCTCAATTTCCTTGACATGATTTAATTTAGAAAAATAAAATAAATTTTCCAAATCAAACTTCAATGGTCACATCATTGGAGAACAAATTGGACAAGTTTTAATCAACAATTAAAACTTCCTAATTTGTTTCCGAAATTTTAAAAATATAATTTCTCTTTAAAATCTCTTCATGGTTGATAAAAGGAAATTTCTATAATTTTAATTTTATCAACATGTGAATAATTTTTAAAGAAAAAAATAAAACATCTCTCCAATCTACAAATAAGGAAAGAGATCTAATCTCTTTCTTTAATCTTTTGTAGATCTTTTACAAGAGAGATATTTTATTTTTAATTCTCTTTAAATTATATCTTCCACATAATAATAAAAATTAAAATTAAATTTCTTTTAATTTAATTTGGCCCCTACTAGCTTGGGTTCAAGCTAGGGCCGGCCACCCAATTTATACCTAGGCCGGCCCTAGCTTGGTTCCCAAGCTAGCTTGGCCGGCCCCTTATGGGTGGGTATAGAAGGTGGGTATAGGTGGGTATAGAACTCTATAAATAAGAGGCTACGATAGGGACCGAGAGGAGGAATTGGTTTTGGTCTCCCGATAAAATTAAGCATCCCGTGTTCGCCCCGAACACACAACTTAATTTTATCAATGATAATTCATTCCACTAGAGAACTATCATTGAACTACCGCACCAATCCCAAATTACATTTTTGGGCTCCTTCTTATTATGAGTGTGTTAGTCTCCCTGTGTTTAAGATATCGAATGTCCACTAATTAAGTGAGTTACTGACAACTCATTTAATTAATGTCTAAGTCCAAGAATAGTACCACTCAACCTTATCGTCAAGTCCACCTGCAGGGTTTAACATGACAATCCTTATGAGCTCCTCTTGGGACATTATCAACCTAGTATCTCTAGGACACAGTTTCCTTCTATAATCAACAACACACTATAAGTGATATCATTTCCCAATTTATCGGGCTTATTGATTCATCGAACTAAATCTCACCCATTGATAAATTAAAGAAATAAATATCAAATATATGTGCTTGTTATTATATTAGGATTAAGAGCACACACTTCCATAATAACCGAGGTCTTTGTTCCTTTATAAAGTCAGTATAAAAGAAACGACCTCAAATGGTCCTACTCAATACACTCTGAGTGTACTAGTGTAATTATATAGTCAAGATAAACTAATACCTAATTACACTACGACCTTCTAATGGTTTGTTCCTTTCCATTCTGGTCGTGAGCTTACTGTTTATAATTTATAAGGTACTGATAACATCATCTTCTGTATGTGACACCACATACTATGTTATCTACAATATAAATTAAATGAACAACTACAAACAAATGTAGATAATTAGACCAAATGTGATTCTTTATTCATAATGAATGTTTACAAAGCTTAGGCTTTCAGTATACACTCCAATATACTAATTGTGACTCCTCACAATGTATGACAAGTGCCCTTCTATCCTTGACATCTAGATTGATCAATGTGAGGCATAGACCGTGTCATCCTCTAATCAATCTAAATCTTGAGCTCCAAGTAGACTCACTCAATCAAATGAGCTCAACATCTCATATTGACTCATTTGGACATGACCATGCACTTAGTGGTCTCACTCTATCAAAAATATCGATGTCTCTCCCGTCATATAGGAGGGATAGATCTCATCTACATCACTCACATCCCTCCGCATAATTTGTTACATACCCAGTAATCACCTTTATAGTCCACCCAATTACGGGTGACGTTTGACGAAGCCAAAGTACGTAACTCCTTATGTAGGGAACCATGGTGACTTCAAGTCCAAGGACTAGTTGTCATACTAATAGCCACATGAGAAAGTATATGACACTCATATAACGATCCATGATACTTTCTCATGGCGGGTCATTCAGTATACATTCTCCAATGCATACCCATGTGTCAACTTGATATCTCCATATCCATGACTTGTGAGATCAAGTTATCGAGTTGACCTACATGCTAGTCTCGTTGCATTAACATTGTCCCTGAATGTTAATACTCGACTAGGAATAATTAAGAGTAGTGTTCCTTATATCATCTCACTATCGATTCAACCAATCGATTGATATAGGTAAGAATCTTCTACTCAAGGACGCTATTATACTTAGTTATTTGGCACAAATACAAGTAAGTATAATAACCAAAAACAAATACTTTTATTTATATACAAGAATATGATACAACGAGTCCATACAACAATCATCAAATGATTGGCTCTAGGGCTCTAACTAACAATCTCCCACTAGCACTAGTGCCAATCAGTGTAGGCTCTAAGGCCTAATGACCTAGTGTGACCATCATGCTTTCTCTGTGCCAAAGCCTTGGTCAAGGGATCTACGATGTTAACCTCTGTGGATACTCTGAAAATTTTCACATCTCCTCTATCGATGATCTCTCGAATGAGATGGAAGCACCGTAGTATGTGTTTGGTCCGCTGGTGTGAGCGAGGTTCCTTAGCCTGCGCAATTGCTCCATTGTTGTCACAATAGAGCTCAATAGGGTTAGCGATGCTAGGAACCACCCCAAGTTCAGTGATGAATTTGTGGATCCAAACTGCCTCCTTTGCTGCCTCTGATGCAGCAGTATACTCGGCCTCTGTTGTAGAATCAGCGACTCTGTCCTGCTTCGAACTCTTCCAGCTCACAACACCACCATTTATGCAAAACAAGAACCCTAACTACGATCGATAATCATCCTGGTCGGTCTGAAGCTGGCATCACTGTAACCCTTTACAGTTAGCTCATCATCGCCTCCATATATCAAGAAATATTCTTTAGTCCTTCTCAAGTACTTAAGAATATTCTTGACCGCTATCCAGTGACTTTCACCTGGATCTGACTGGTATCTGCTCGTCATGCTCAAAGCATACGAGACATCAGGACGAGTACATAGAATGACGCACATGATAGATCCTATGGCTGAGGCATAAGGGATCTGATCCATGCGGTCTCTCTCCTCTCTAGAAGAGGGAGTTTGAGTCTTTGAAAGACTCACACTATGTGACATCGGCAAAAATCCCTTCTTGGAGTTCTGCATGGCAAACCGAAGTAATACCTTGTCAATATATGTACTCTGACTTAGGCCAAGCAATCTCTTAGATCTATCTCTATAGATCTGTATGCCAAGAATGCGGGATGCTTCACCTATGTCCTTCATTGAGAAACAAGTCCCTAGCCAAGTCTTGACAGACTGCAGCAAAGGGATGTCTTTCCCAATGAGTAGTATGTCATCCACATACAATATAAGAAAGACAACTGTGCTCCCAACAACCTTCTTGTAGACACAAGGTTCATCTTCATTCTTGATGAAACCAAACTGTTTGATTGCATCATCGAATCGAAGATTCCAGCTCCGAGAAGCTTGCTTTAGTCCATAAATGGACCTATGCAGCTTGCATACTCTGCTAGTATGCTGTAAATCTACAAAACCCTCAGGTTGTGTCATGTACACATCCTCAAGCAGGTTTCCATTCAGAAAAGCGATTTTGACATCCATCTACCATATCTCATAGTCATGGTATGCTGCAATAGCAAGCATGATCCGAATGGATTTAAACATCGCTATTGGAGAAAGGTTTCATCATAATCAATACCATGAATCTGCTTGAAACCTTTAGCTACCAAGCGACCCTTATAGATAAGTCCATCCATGTCAGTCTTTCTCTTAAAGACCCACTTACACCCTATGAGTTTTACGCCCTCAGGTGGATCAATCAAAGTCTATACTTGGTTAGTGTACATGAATTCCATCTCGGATCTCATGGCTTCTAGCCATTTCTCGGAATCTAGTCTCATCACAGCTTCCTGATAGGAGGTGGGCTCATCCTCTATGAGCACAATGTCATCATGGTCAGACAAGAGAAATGAGTATCTCTCAGGCTGACGACGTACCCTATCAGACTTGCGAAGAGGTGTGTCTACTTGAACTGGTTGTTGTTCCTCAACTCCTTGTGGAACAACATCATCCACAACACTTTGTGGTTCCAGTTCAACTTCCATCGAGGCTTCAGTGCTATTGTTCGCATCTTGAACTTCTTCAAGGTCGAACGTACTCCCACTAGTCTTTCTAGAAACAAAATCCCTTTCTAGAAATACCCCAGTCTTAGCCACAACTACCTTGTGTTGACTGGGAATGTAGAGGTAATATCCCTTAGTTTCCTTGGGATATCCGATAAAATAGCACTTGTCAGATTTAGGTCCCAGTTTGTCTGAGACTTGACGTCTAACGTAAGCCTCACAACTCCAAATCCTCATAAAGACACCTGGGCATCTCTCCCAGTCCATATCTTATATGGTGTCTTTATCACAGCCTTGGATGGAACTCGGTTGAGAATGAAGGCTGCTGTGTCTAGAGCATAGCCCCAAAGGAATATAGGAAGATCTATGTGACTCATCATAGACCGTACCATATCTAATAAGGTACGATTCCTCCTTTCAGATACACCATTCCACTGTAGTGTTCCAGGAGGAGTGAGTTGGGATAGAATCCCACACTCAGCTAGATAGTCACGAAACTCATGGCTAAGGTATTCCCCACCTCGATCTGATCGAAGTATCTTAATACTTTTGCCAAGCTGGTTTTGTACTTCATTCTTGAATTCTTTGAACTTTTCAAAGGATTCAGACTTATGTGTCATCAAGTACACATAACCATATCTACTGAAGTCATCAGTAAATGTAATGAAGTACCTATAACCACCTCTAGCAGTGACATTGAAAGGACCACATACATCGCTATGTATAAGACCTAACAAGTCAGTCGCTCTCTCACTGTGTCCACTAAAGGGAGTCTTGGTCATCTTGCCTAGAAGGCATGACTCGCATGTCTCATATGATTCAAAATCAAATGAGTCCAGCAAACCATCTTTATGGAGCTGGGATAAGCGCTTGTCATTTATATGACCTAAGCGACAGTGCCAAAGATAGGTTTGGTTCATGTCATTTGACTTGAACCTCTTGGTATTTATGTTATAAATAGGGCTCTCAAGGTCTAGAATATAGAGTCAGTTTATCAGAGGTGCACTATAATAGAACATATCATTTAAATAAACTGAACAACATTTGTTCTTTATTATAAATGAAAACCCTTTCTTGTCCAAATAAGAAACTGATATAATGTTCTTAGTCAAAGTAGGCACATAACAACAATCATCCAACTCTAATACAAGCCCAGAGGGCAGAGATAGAAAATAAATCCCTACAGCAACAGCAGCAACCCGTGCTCCATTGCCTACTTGTAGGTCCACTTCGCCCTTCATCAATGCCCTGCTATTTCTCAACGCCTGCACATTAGTACAAATGTGAGAAGTGTTAGGACCAAAAGTAGCTAGAGGGGGGGGGGGTGAATATCTTGTCGCGTGCCCATTGTTCGGCGTTGCTTGTTTCTTCGAAGATGTGCAGCGGAAAATACAGAAACAAATCACACAACGCTAACACGGTTGGTTTACTTGATATCCACCTCACAAGATGTGACTAGTCCAAGGATCCACACCAACACACACACCCTCCACTAATGAAACTCTCCTTTATGGTAACTACCAAGGGCGGAGAAGCCCTACAAGACTCAATACAAGAAGAAGATAGGGTAGTAAAGAAATACAAGCTTACAAGCTTACAATGAGTGCACAAACTCTAACCCTAGTTTCTCCTTCTTGCTTTGATCCGCCTCTTGACTTGGAAGAGCCTCCAAGAACCTTCAAGAACTGGCGATCTCGAGCTTGAGAAGAGCTGTGGAGGAGCTGGTGAAGATCTGAGATGAATCGGTGAAGAAGTGTCGAAGACAACGCTCGCCTGCGGCTCAAATACGACTCAACGGTCGGTCCCGATCGATTCGATTTTTCCCAATCGATCGGGGGGGCTTTGGATCGATCCACGGATCGATCCAGAGTGCTCTGTGCTATAGAAAAATGCCTGGATCGATCCACGGATTGATCCAGCGCTTATCGCGCGAAGCAGCAGCGTCCCAATCGATCCACTGATCGATTGAGACCTCTGGATCGATCAACTGATCGATCCAGAGGCTTTCTGTTCGCTGGGAAAGGTCTGGATCGATCCATTGATCGATCCAGCACTTGGTTTTTGCTCAAAACCAAGTCCCAAACCTCCCAAACCAACATCCGGTCAACCTTAACCTGTTGGTACGTCATGCCTAGCATCTAGTCACTCCCTTGACCTGCTAGGACTCCCTCACCAAGTGTCCGGTCAATCCCTTTGACCCACTTGGACTTTTCTTTCATGCCAAGTATCCGGTCACTCTCTTGACCTACTTGGACTTTTCTTTCATGCCAAGTATCCGGTCACTCTCTTGACCTACTTGGGCTTTTACCTAGCTTCACTCACTAGGGTTTTCAATCTGCCTAGCTTCACTCACTAGGACTTTCACCTGGCTTCACTCACCAGGATTTCCATCCGCCTGGCTTCACTCACCAGGACTTCCATACTGCCTAGCTTCACTCACTAGGACTTTCACCTGGCTTCACTCACCAGGATTTCCATCTGCCTAGCTTCACTCACTAGGACTTTCACCTGGCTTCACTCACCAGGGTTTCCTTCCAGTCAGGTATACCTACTTGACTCTTCTTCATTCACACTGATCAGTCCCTGATCAGAATCTCCTCATATGAACAACTGCACCTGCATTGTCCATGTGTCT
The DNA here is from genome assembly GCF_018446385.1 of Zingiber officinale. NCBI lineage: Eukaryota > Viridiplantae > Streptophyta > Magnoliopsida > Zingiberales > Zingiberaceae > Zingiber > Zingiber officinale. Next base: position 19,000,900 of record NC_056004.1, read on the forward strand.
ATTGGTTGCTACTCGGAAAACCTAGAGGTTCCACTGTACAAAAATTTTGTACAAATGTCTGAACCTTTTCCTAGCTACCATGTGTTCTTTTAAATTAAATTTTGGATCGTCTGCGGCACTTAACACGTTTGATCCAAAACTTAATCTATTTGTTCTTTTAGGTTTTGACTTGGATCTCCTGCGGAACTTAAGACGTTCGACCCAAGTCACCTTAAGTTATTAATTCCATTAAATATTAATTTCCATAATTGGTTCCCAGTACTGACATGGCGAGGCACATGTCATTCTTGGATATGGGAGCAACCACCACCGACTAGACAAAACCTTTTATGAAAAGCTAATATTTAATTTCCTAAAATAACTTTAGGTTAACCGAAAAGAACAATCAAATCACAAGGAAAAGAAAAACAAAAGAACACTATATCGAAAACAAATTCGAAACTCTAGAATCATATGCCTCTTGTATTTAGTATTATTTCCAAAAATAACTAGTATGATGCGGAAAGAAAAAATACTAGTTATACCTTTTAGAAAAACCTCTTGATCTTCTACCGTATTCCTCTTCTAACCTCGGACGTTGTGTGGGCAACGATCTTCCGAGATGAGAAACCACCAAAGCACCTTCTCCTTTCTTCAAATTTCGGCCAAGCACAAAGCTTCCAAAAGATGAAGATCTTTTCCACCAACCAAGCTCCAAGGGATGTAAGCTTTCTCTCCTTCTTCCTCAAGCTAGATCCGGCCACCAATTAAAACTCCATGAGCATGAAGAGGTTCGGCCACAAAGAGACGAAGAAGAGAAGAAGGAGAAAAATAGAATAGATTCGTTAGTCTTGAAGCCTCCTCTACCCCCTCTTTTATAATCCTTGATCTTGGCAAATAAGGAAATTTTAATAAAAACTTCCTTAATTCTTTTGCCATTGAAAAGGAAAATTTATTTAATTAAAAATAATTTTCTTTCTCAATTTTATTTGGCCGGCCATATAAAAGCTACAAACAAGGAGAGTTTTAATTAATTAAAACTTCCTAATTTGTCTCCAGAAATTTATAAAAAATTCTCCAATAATTTTAATCCCTTTATGATTGGTTTATAAAAAGGAAATTTAATAAATTAAAATCTTTTTTTTAAACATGTGGATAAAAAGAAAGTTATCTCTAAAAATTAAAATATCTTTTAATCTACAAATAAGGAAAGATATCAAATCTTTTCTTAATCTTTTGTAGAAACTTATAAAAGAGAATATTTAATTTTAAACTCTCTTTTAAATCATGAACATGGTTAAAAAGGAAAGTTTTCTTAAAATTTAAAATCCCCTTTAATCAACAAATAAGGAAAGATTTCAAATTTTAAACTCTCTTTTAAACATGTTAGATGATTTACAAATAAGGAAAGTTTTTACCAAAAATTAAAACCATCCTTTTAAACTACAAATAAGGAAAGAGATTAATCTCTTCTCTTAATCTTTTGTAGAAAGCTATAAAAGGAAATTTTTAATTTTTAAACTCTTTTTTAAAATCATGATATCCACATAAGAAATAATTTTAATAAAATCTTTTTAATATTCTAGTGGTGCCACCTAAGCTTGGGACCCAAGCTTTGGCCTGCCACCCACATGGCTCATCCACTTGGTCTTGGCGGCCCTAGCTTGGGTTCCAAGCTAGCTTGGCCCCATTGGATGGGTAAGAAGGTGGGTATGGTGGGTATAAATCTCTATATACTAGAGGCTACGATAGGGACCGAGAGGAGGAATTGTTTTGGTCTCCGATAAAATTAAGCATCCGTTCGCCCCTAACACACAACTTAATTTTATCAATAATAATTCATTCCACTAGAGAACTATTATTGAACTACCGCACCAATCCCAAATTACATTTTGGGCTCCTTCTTATTATGAGTGTGTTAGTCTCCCTGTGTTTAAGATAACAAAAATCCACTAATTAAGTAAGTTACTGACAACTCACTTAATTAATATCTAGCTCCAAGAGTAGTACCACTCAACTTCATCGTCATGTCGGACTAAGTCCACCTGCAGAGTTTAACACGACAATCCTTATGAGCTCCTCTTGGGGACATTCTCAACCTAGATCACTAGGACACAGTTTCCTTCTATAATCAACAACACACACTATAAGTGATATCATTTCCCAACTTATCGGGCTTATTGATTCATCGAACTAAATCTCACCCATTGATAAATTAAAGAAATAAATATCAAATATATGTGCTTGTTATTATATTAGGATTAAGAGCACACACTTCCATAATAACTGAGGTCTTTGTTCCTTCATAAAGTCAGTATAAAAGGAACGACCTCAATTGGTCCTACTCAATACACTCTAAGTGTACTAGTGTAATTATATAGTTAAGATAAACTAATACCTAATTACACTACGACCTTCCAATGATTTATTCCTTTCCATCTTGGTCGTGAGCTACTGTTTATAATTTATAATGAACCAATAACATGATCTTCTGTGTGTGACACCACACACCATGTTATCTACAATATAAATTAATTGAGCAACTACATTTATCATAAATGTAGACATTTGACCAATGTGATTCTTATTTCTAGATAAATATTTATACCAAAAGCTAGGCTTTTAGTATACACTCTAACAGTGTCTACATGTATTGTCAAACATCGAAACTATGACCAAGACTCAAGCTTGGTCAACCCAGTCAACCTTGACCTAAGGGATATTGCACCAACAATCTCCCCCTTTTTGATGTTTGGCAATACCTTTAAGTTTGGACCATTCTGAGTTAAGCTAATCCCATAGCCTTAACTCCATTCATGCCAAACTATGAATGTTATGAATGTTGGTTCCCTTCATTCTCCCCCTATGACCTCCCCCATAGGTAATGAAGGCCTAACTTAAACCACACATTCTCCCCCTATTGGCACACATCAACCCATCTCTGAGCACACATAAACTCGTGCCTCAATTTTGGACACACTTCAACAAATGCCCCATTGTTGAAAACTCTCCCCCTGAAGAGTTGCTCATCGTTGTTCACAACGTCACTCGTTGTGACCAACACGATAATGAAGGTCCCGTACCCTTCATTTATCCTTAACCCTACATTCTTCCTCAATGTAGGCAAATGCCCATCCTTGAGCATTATTCACTTAACGGAAGGTTAACCACCTTCCAAGGTTTATGAAAAATAGTTTTCATGCCTTTAAAGAGTCCCTCCCCCTAAAGACATGGTGGTAACTTCTGTCATTGCACCAACAATGACTTGGAATCCCTAAAACTTTAGGAAACCCTATTGTAGAATTTTTGAGGTTCAAATATTCAAAATTTGAAACAAACCTCAACCTAAACTTCAACTTAGCATTCCTTAACTAATCCATCCTTGTTTTCACATGAAAACACCCTTTGAATGTATACAAATGTATTTTTAGGGGTTTGGAAAGGTTACCTAGACTAAAATAGGTTTAAAGATGCCGAAATCAGGCTTTCCCAGCCAAAATCAGCAACTTGGATCGATTAGAGTTGGGTTCCAATCGATTAAACCTTTCTGAATCGATCCACTGATCGATTCAGACTTCTTGGATCGATCGACTGATCGATCCAGCGAGCTTCTGCTCGCGGGAGACTTGCCTTCTGAATCGATCCATGGATCGATTCAAGCACTCCAATCGATCCATGGATCGATCGGAGCTTTGATAGTTGCTGAATTTTAAAATCAGCCAACTTCAGACATCCCTAGAAAATTCTACAAAAATCCAAAAATCATGAAATTTCGTGTAGGCATTATTTAGGACATATACTATCAAGGAAAATTAGTTTTCTATGAAAATACTTCATATTTTCAAAGATTGACACAAACTTGACAACTTGCAAAAACTCTAGTGTTTTCTTCAAGTTTGTGTCTAACTATTCAATGGTGATTACTATCAAAAGATAGCCTTCACCAAGGTTTTCCAAAATTATTTTGAAAACATTTTCAAACCAATATCCCACCATGTTCCTTGGGCTTAATGCACATGACTTGTACATTAGCTTTCCCAATGATGGGAAAACACATAACTATGTGTTTTGATGAACTTAAAACTCAAAAGAATGCACTAAATCAACATATTGAGTTTTGTTCATCATCCTAACATCTCACTTGTATCTAATGTGCACTAAAACACATACAAGTCATCTTATAGGTCTTGTGAGATGTGAGATTTTGGTTTTTTGCCCTATTCTAGGGATCATGCATATCTATCTAGGCATTTTAGAGATATTAAACATCCACCTAGGATGTCACTTGTTAATAAGTGTTGTTAAATGTCATTTGTCCTTAATTACAAGGAATTAAATTTAATGCATGATAATGTTATGGCATACATCAAAAAGAAATAATTTTCAGAAGAAAATTTCCTATAACTACATGATGTATGTATGTCATGACATGGTATTTTTGAGCTTTTCATAATAAGTCATGAATGCACAAATAAAACATGATGTCATGGCATATAATGGGCAAACAATCATGAGCAAGGTTTAGCATAAATAAAATATACCTAGATTTCCTATCTAAGTATCCTTAATCACTTAGCTATTTCCACTTGTTTTAACTTAAAACGTTAAACCTAGATTGCCCTAAATGCTTCAAAGAAGTGCCAAAACCTAAATTGGCATTTCTAATTCCCTTGATTAATTTATGCCAATTGAAATTAAACATATTCCTCAAATGTTGGCATATTTCATTTTTCCACAAGAGTAGCACTTTTAAATTAAGACTTAAAATGCCTTCAATTTCCTAAGAACATACCAAAATCCCAACTTGGTATTTCTCTAGGTTTTCTCAATTTATGCCATTTAAGATAAAATCAATTTTTCACCATTAGGCACATTTTACTCTTTCAAAGAGTAAATAATAATTCCATTTCATTTTCAAAGATTAACAAAAACCTTGAAAATGCTCCTTGAGTGTCAATTTCCTCAAAGTTGGGTTAACTACCCTTCTAATCGGAGTTGACACTCTCTAACCCATCTATGGGGTAGAGAAAATGCTCCTAGGAACCCAACACCTATTGGTGCTCCTTGGATGCTCTAGGTACTCACTAGTGATAACTTCCCTAGATACCTTCCTAGTGACCTTGTTGGGCTTCTTAGAAGCCTTGGTCACTTTGATTGCAAAGATACTTCTAGGGATATCTTCCCTTGTATTTTTGGCTTGCCCACTAGACTTAGGGCTTGTTCCATAACTATATGGAACCCTATGATAATTAGGCACATCCTTTTTGGCTTTGAGTTTGTATCCCAAACCTCTATGGCCATTGAATGACTTTTGTACCCCTAGACCTAGGCTATGCTCATTTTGCCCTTTTAGGATATTTTCCATTCTTTTTAGGGTCTTTTCCATTTTATCAAGCCTTGACCTCAAGACTTGATTTTCTATCACTAAGTCCTTAGTTTTTGGTTTTCCATTTAATTTATGAGCATTTTTATTTCTAGGCTTGTAGCTAAAATCCTTAGAGTTTTTGCCTAGACTTTTACCTACATTCCTAGCCCTAGGTGTAGTGGTTTTAGCATGAAAAGCTATATGTTTTTCCTTAACGCTATCATGCTTCCTATTTTCATGGTAAATAGCATTAAAATGATATAAGTTAGAACTATCATGCTTTTTACCATAATTTAAAGGGGTAGGCTCAATAAAAGCTACCTTCCTTTTGTTAGAGTGTATACTAAAAGCCTAGTTTTTGGTATAAACATTTATCTAGAAATAAGAATTACATTGGTCAAATGTCTACATTTATGATAAATGTAGTTGTTCAATTAATTTATATTGTAGATAACATGGTGTGTGGTGTCACACACAGAGGATCATGTTATCAGTACCTTATAAATTATAAACAGTAACTCACGACCATAATGGAAAGGAACAAACCATTGGAAGGTCGTAGTGTAATTAGGTATTAGTTTATCTTAACTATATAATTACACTAGTACACTTAGAGTGTATTGAGTAGGACCATTTGAGGTCGTTTCTTTTATACTGGCTTTATAAAGAAACAAAGATCTCGGTTATTATGGAAGTGTGTACTCTTAATCCTAATATAATAACAAGAGCATATATTTGATATTTATTTCTTTAATTTATCAATGGGTGAGATTTAGTTCGATAAATCAATAAGCCCGATAAGTTGGGAAATGATATCGCTTATAGTGTGTGTTGTTGATTATAGAAGGAAACTGTGTCCTAGAGATACTAGGTTGATAATGTCCTCAAGAGGAGCTCATAAAGATTGTCATGTTAAATCCTGCAGGTGGACTTAGTCCGACATGATAATAAGGTTGAGTGGTACTACTCTTGGACTTAGATATTAATTAAATGAGTTGTCAGTAACTCACTTAATTAGTGGACATTCGATATCTTAAACACAGGGAGACTAACACGCTCATAATAAGAAGGAGCCCAAAAATGTAATTTGGGATTGGTGCGGTAGTTCAATAATAGTTCTCTAGTGGAATGAATTATTATTGATAAAATTAAGTTGTGTGTTCGGGGCGAACACGGGATGCTTAATTTTATCGGGAGACCAAAACCAATTCCTCCTCTCGGTCCCTATCGTAGCCTCTTATTTGTAGAGTACTATACCCACCTATACCCACCTTCATACCCATGTTATAGGGGCCGGCCAAGCTAGCTTGAGGATCAAGCTAGGGCCGGCCAAACCATTGGTTCATGGGTGGCCGGCCCTAGCTTGAACCCAAGCTTAGGTGGCCGCCCTATTTAATTAAAAGAATTTTAATTTTAAAATTTTCTTATGTGAAAGATATAATTTATTGAAGAGATTAAAATTAAAATATCTCTTAAAAGATTAAAGAAAAGATTAAATCTCTTTCCTTATTTGTAGATTAGAAAGGATATTTTATTTCTCTTCTTTATAAATTATTCACATGTTGAAAAATTAAAATTATAGAAATTTCTTTTTATAAACCAATCATAAAAGGGATAAAAATTATTGGAGAAATTTTTTATAAAATTTCTGGAGACAAATTAGGAAGTTTTAATTAATTAAAACTCTCCTTGTTTTGTTTTTTAAGTGGCCGGCCATTGTGTTTAAAAGAAGAAAATTGTTTTAATTAAAATAATTTTTCTTTACATGGCAAAAGAATTAAGGAAATTTTGTAATTAAATTTCCTAATTTGCCTAGGCCAAGGAATATAAAAGAAGAGGTGAGGGTGCCTTCATGGGAACAACCTCTATTATTTTTCCTCTCTTCTTTTCCTTGGTGTGGTGGCCGGCCCTTCCCTTTCTCTCTTCTCCTCTTGTTGGCCGAAACCTATCTTCTTGGTGGAGCTTTTGTTTGTGGCCGGATCAAGGAAGGAGAAGAAGGAGAGAAAGCAAGTCTAGTCTCTAGCATCCCTTGGAGCATTGGTGGTGGCCGAAATTCTTCATCCTTGAAGAAAATTATTGTGGCCGGCCATCCTCTTCTTTTCTTCCTCTTTTGTGGTGGCCGAAACTTATCTCTTGCTTGGAGTTCTTGTGGTGGCCGGATACTACTTGGAGAAGAAGAAGAAGAAGGAGAGAAAGCTTGTATCCCTTGGAGTTTGGTTGGTGTTTTGTTCTTCGTCCTTGGTGAAGCTTCTTTGTGATTGGCCGAACCTAGCTAGGAGAAGAAGAAGGTGCTTGGTGGTTTCTCATCTCGGAAGATCGTTGCCCACACAACATCCGAGGTTAGAAGAGGAATACGGTAGAAGATCAAGAGGTCTTTCTAAAAGGTATAACTAGTAATTTTTCTTTCCGCATCATGCTAGTTATTTATGGAAATAATACCAAATACAAGAGGCTTACGATTCTAGTATTTCGAATATGTTTTTCGAAGTTGTGTTCTTTTGTTTTATTTTTCCTTGTGATTTGATTGTTCTTTTCGGTTAACCTAAAGTTATTTTAGGAAATTAAATATTAGATTTCTATAAAAGGTTTTGTCTAGTCGGTGGTGGTTGCTCCCATATCCAAGAAGGCCATGTGCCTCGCCACGTCAGTACTGGGAACCAATTATGGAAATTAATATTTAATGGAATTAATAACTTAAGGTGATTTGGGTCGAACGTGTTAAGTTCCGCAGGAGATCCAAGTCAAAACCTAAAAGAACAAATAGATTAAGTTTTGGATCAAACGTGTTAAGTTCCGCAGGCGATCCAAAATTTAATTTAAAAGAACACATGGTAGCTAGGAAAAGGTTCAGACCTTTGTACAAAATTTTTGTACAGTGGAACCTCTAGGCTTTCCGAGTAGCAACCAACACCTTTTTACCTTAGAGGCTCCCCCTTGACTTGAGCTTCCTCCTTGAGCCTTGACCATCTTCTTCCCCTTAGGGCATTGACTCCGGTAATGCCCCTTTTTATTGCAAGAGAAACACACAATGTGCTCCTTGCTCTTCTTTGTTCCGGGGATGGTCTCCTTTGGCTTCTCCTTGCCCTTAGGTGCCACTTGGCCCTTTTTCTTGGCCAATTTGGGGCACTTGCTCTTGTAGTGCCCATGTTCCCTACATTCAAAGCATATAATATGATTTTTATTATTAATTGAAGTATTTATACCTTTTCTTGTAGGGGTGACATCTTTTCCTTTGGATCCGGAGGTAGAAGCTTCCTCTTGATCCAAACTTGATACTCCTCCATTTGATTTTGCTTGACTTGTGGAGGTGGACGCTTCTTCATCCTCTTCTTCTCTTGACCCGGATGTGGAGGATTCTCCTTCTTCTTGATCCGGTGTCAATGAAGATTGCTCCCCCTCAATCTTAGAGGCGGAGGCTTCTCCTTCTTCTTCATCCTCTTGTACATGAAACAAGGAATATACTACTTCCTTGCTCTTTTGATTGCACTCCTTTGAGGATGAAGCTTCCTCTTGGACTTCTTCTTCGGAAGTTGAGCATCTCTCAACTTCGGAGTCCTCCTCTTGATCTTGATCCATTGAGTCGCCCTCTTTGGATTCCTCTTGATTCGGTACAGTGGAGGGGATCTCATGGATTAAAGCCAACTTGCTCCAAAGCTCCTTGGCATCCTTGAATTCTCCAACTTGAGCCAAAATATTGCTTGGCAATAAGTTGACCAAAAGCTTGGTCACTTTATTGTTTGCCTTGCTCCTTTGAACTTGCTCTTGGCTCCATTTGCTTTTCTTGAGAGGCTTGCCCTTGGAGTTTGTTGGAGCTTCAAATCCTTCCATGAGAGCAAACCATTGCTCTATCTCCATCATCAAAAAAATTTCGATTCTTGATCTCTAAGAATCGAAGCTTGTGGATGTGTATGGTGGAGCCACCCTTGTGTCAAATCCAAGTCCATCTTGGAATTGCATCTTGAAGTTGAGCCTTTTGATTTCTTTGACTTTGATGAATTTGCTCCAACTTCTTCGCCCTCTAGCTTTTCTTGTTATGCTTGACCCTTCCGGCGATGATTCCGGTGAAGAGCGACCTTGCTCTGATACCACTTGTTAGGAACCAAAGTAGCTAGAGGGGGGGTGAATAGCTCGTCGTGTGCCCGTTGTTTGCCGTTGCTTGTTTCTTCGAAGATGTGCAGCGGAAAATACAGAAATAAATCACACAACGCTAACACGGTTGGTTTACTTGGTATCCACCTCACAAGATGTGACTAGTCCAAGGATCCACACCAACACATAGACCCTCCACTAATGAAACTCTCCTTTATGGTAACTATCAAGGGCGGAGAAACCCTACAAGACTCAATACAAGAAGAAGATAGGGTAGTAAAGAAATACAAGCTTACAAGCTTACAATGAGTGCACAAACCCTAACCCTAGTTTCTCCTTCTTGCTTTGATCCGCCTCTTGACTTGGAAGAGCCTCCAAGAACCTTTAAGAACTGGCGATCTCGAGCTTGAGAAGAGCTGTGGAGGAGCTGGTGAAGATCTGAGATGAATCGGTGAAGAAGTGCCGAAGACAACGCTCGCCTGCGGCTCAAATACAACTCAACGGTCGGATCCCGATCGATTCGATTTTTCCCAATTGATCGGGGAGGCTTTGGATCGATCCACAGAACGATCCAGAGCGCTTCTGTGCTCTGGAAAAATGCCTGGATCGATCCACGGATCGATCCAGCGCTTATCGCGCGAAGCAGCAGCGTCCCAATCGATCCACTGATCGATTGAGACCTCTGGATCGATCAACTGATCGATCCAGAGGCTTTCTGTTCGCTGGGAAAGGTCTGGATCGATCCACTGATCGATCCAGCACTTGGTTTTTGCCCAAAACCAAGTCCCAAACCTCCCAAACCAACATCCGGTCAACCTTAACCTGTTGGTACGTCATGCCTAGCATCTAGTCACTCCCTTGACCTGCTAGGACTCCCTCACCAAGTGTCCGGTCAATCCCTTTGACCCACTTGGACTTTTCTTTCATGCCAAGTATCCGGTCACTCTCTTGACCTACTTGGACTTTTCTTTCATGCCAAGTATCCGGTCACTCTCTTGACCTACTTGGGCTTTTACCTAGCTTCACTCACTAGGGTTTTCAATCTGCCTAGCTTCACTCACTAGGACTTTCACCTGGCTTCACTCACCAGGATTTCCATCTGCCTGGCTTCACTCACCAGGACTTCCATACTGCCTAGCTTCACTCACTAGGACTTTCACCTGGCTTCACTCACCAGGATTTCCATCTGCCTAGCTTCACTCACTAGGACTTTCACCTGGCTTCACTCACCAGGGTTTCCTTCCAGTCAGGTATACCTACTTGACTCTTCTTCATTCACACTGATCAGTCCCTGATCAGAATCTCCCCATATGAACAACTGCACCTGCATTGTCCATGTGTCTACATGTATTGTCAAACATCGAAACTATGACCAAGACCAAGCTTGGTCAACCCAGTCAACCTTGACCTAAGGGATATTGCACCAACAAGAAGCACATCCGGTATCTAATACCCATGATGAAGAAATAGATAGATTGACTTATATTACATATATACCTGAAGTGGAAGTCTCACTTCTCTTCTTCTTAAGATCTTCCAGGTAGACTTTGCAGTTCCTCTTCCAGTGCCCGGTCTGACCGCAATGGAAGCAGGTAGCATCCTTGGCGACCCCTCCTTTAGGCTTCAGTGCCTTGCCTTTACCCTTGGCTTGGGACTTTCCCTTGCCTTTAGGCTTGCCCTTGCTCTTGTGTTTCTGAACCATCAGAATAGAGTTGGGCTTAACCTTCTTAAGGTTATGCTCAGCAGTTCGTAACATACTAAGCAGTTCGGGCAGTGGCTTGTCAATTTCGTTCATGTTGTAGTTCATGACAAATTGACTGTAGCTCTCTGGCAAAGACTGCAAGATCAGGTCAGTGGTCAGCTCTTGGCCAAGTGGGAATCCCAACCTCTGTAGATTCTCTATGTACCCAATCATCTTGAGTACATATGGACCTACGGGAGCCCCATCTGACATCTTGCACTAAAATAGTGCCCTTGAGATCTCAAATCTCTCATGCCGCGCTTGTCCTTGATATAGTTGACGAAGATGTTCAACCATATCATAAGCACCCATTAACTCATGTTGCTTCTGAAGCTCAGAGTTCATGGTCGCGAGCATTAGACATGATACATCTAATGCGTCATCTTGATGCTTCTTGTAAGCATCTTTGTCTGCTCGCGTGGCATTGGCAGGAGGAGCCTCCGGAATGGACTGCTCTAGAACGTACAGTTTACGTTCTTGGGTGAAAACTATTCTCAGATTCTTGTACCAGTCCAGGAAATTTACTCCGTTGAACTTGTCCTTGTTAAGGACAGAACGCGGAGAGAAGGTGTTCGTGTTTGACGTCATGGTAATCTACAACAGAAAAAAATACAGAAAATAAATATCATATTCCAATTAATCATCTAATTAGGTCTTTAATTAAATTATGCTCCCACTAATTTCTATAATTCATGTGGGACAAGATCCACATCATACTATGCCCTGAGTTAGCTTTGGCTAAATCGCCCAAGACTTAGTATGATCGGTAGGTAACTAATTACCAATTACATCTCTATGCAACTCTTGTTTATATGATCATGATCTGCATTTATATTAAAACTCGAGTTAGCTTTGGCTAATACGCCCAAGAGTTAATATAAACGTGATTTTGTCCTATCTTCCAACTATTGGATAAATGCCTACAGTTAAACTTGATTTAACTAGTTATACTAAATCTAATTGAGTTTTACTCACCCATGCATTGATAGGCGGGACCAAGATTGTCCCTCCGTACCCTACTAAGATAATATGTGTTGCTATGCTTTGGCAGATTCAACAACTACATGTGATCGAGGTAATGATAGGTATCATGGCATGGTAGGCATTACGAGTTGACGCGATTGAGATCTAATCTAATTGACGAGGTGTATCATATACTCAATTTAGATCTAATCTAATCGTTAGGGCGTATCATGTATGCGATTTAGATCTAATCTAATCGTTAAGGCGCTAATTAATTACTTATTCTAGCATGCATCACATATACACACACAAGCAATTAATTAAATATTATTATGATTAGTCTTGGCCCTACTACGATCTTCTCAAGCCAATGAGAAGATCGGATGATCAACCTAAGGTCAACAGCTTCTCAAGCTCCTTCCTTTGACCACCTTGTGTTGCTCGCGTCCTCCTCGTAACTCCGTCTCGAGTGGACCTTCCACCGCCTTGTTTTTGTACATTACAAAGAGTGAAACTCGAGTTACATTCGAGTCTAAACTATTTACAACAAGAATAAATAAATAGAAAGACACGACGCGCAGGTCGCGTATCAAATATACAACACGCACAATCGCATGACGGCACGCAGGCCGTATTATGAATTACAACACACAATATCCAATCAAATTAGGTCTTTTGAGCCATGACCATCACAAAATAATACATAATTCTAAATTATGCAATTTCTATAAATTTCTGTAATTTTTATTACAATTTTTACAATTTTTATGAGTAAAAATTCCCGGCGGTCCCGTTTAGCGATTTTCGGGCGCAATCGCGGAACGAAGCCCCTTGCGAGGTCAGGGGCAGCGCCCCTACCCGCGATATAACCATCACGAGTGTTCCTTAGCGATCCTACAGCGCCTTAGCCTGCTGTCCCAAAATGATTTGGGGCGAAACCTTGCCGTTTCAGAAAAATCTTCTCGGTAGTCGAAGCCTACAAGTGTTTAAACACTTGTGCTTCACTTCTACGAGAAAAATACCCATAAAAACTATAAAAAAACATAAAATCACAGAAAGTTACAGATCTGTAATTTTCATAAAAATACAAATTAAAACTCATACTCGCTTCGCACGATGCTCTGATATCACTGTTGGGTATTTCGGACCGCAAAAACCGCTTTTTACGTTGCGAAAATCCCGAAATTCCCATGCCACGGATTCGTGCAAAGAAATAAATTTCGTAAAACTTCGAATATGAGTTTTCTAACCTAGATCTACACTATATCTACAAGGAGAAGAGTTTATCCTTGATGCGATGTCCTTCGCGTATCTCGCTCGTCCAAGGTTCGCCGGATCTCGAGAGTATCAAAGTAGATACTCCTCTATGTGTATCCACACGAACAAATGATGGAGAAAACAACTAAAAGGTGTGCTAGCACCCTTAGAAGTTTCGTCCAAGGAGGTGGAGGAGAGGGAGAAGAAGATGAGAGCTTGAGAGGAGGAAGAAGATGAAATCAATTAGCACACAAAATGCACTAAATTTCATCTTTAAGTGGCCGGCCACATCAAGGCTTGTAACCCCCATGGAATATCAAGAGTCACCACTCTTGGTAACTCCCATGAGGTGGCATTTGGTCAAGTCAAACTTGACCAAATGAAGAAGCCTTGATGGTGTGGCATTGGTCAAGTCAAAGTCAAGTCAAAACTTAACTCTTCATCTTCCTACTTATGTCAAGTCAAACTTGACCACTTCTCTCCCTTGGTTGATCTAATCTAACCATTGGTTCAAGTCAATTTTAATTTAACGAATCTCTATTCATTGAATTAAATTAATTAAATGAGTCTAAGTCTAAATTAGACTCACTTAATACATGAACCAAATTGAGTCCAACTCAATTAGCACAATTTGGATTACTCTTAATCCAATTTGGTTCATCACATGAACCTAATCCTTTAGGTTCATCAAATGAACCTAATCCTTTAGGTTCATCAAATGAACCTAATCTCCATCTAATTGTCCTTTGTGTGTGACCCTATAGGTTCTTGTAACGTTGGCAATGCTCCTAAACCTATTTAGAAGCATAAGTAATGAGCGGTATCTAGCAACACATCATTACTACCCAAGTTATAAGAATGTTGAGATCCAACATCACCTTGTGACTACTAATTGTGACTCCTCACAATATATGACAAGTGTCCTTTTATCCTTGACATCTAGATTGATCAATGTGAGGCATAGACCGTGTCATCCTCTAATCAATCTAAATCTTGAGCTCCAAGTAGACTCACTCAATCAAATGAGCTCAACATCTCATATTGACTCATTTGGGCATGATCATGCACTTAGTGGTCTCACTCTATCAAGAATATCGATGTCTCTCCCGTCATATAGGAGGGATAGATCTCATCTACATCACTCACATCCCTCCGCATAATTTGTTACATACCCAGTAATCGCCTTTATAGTCCACCTAGTTACGGGTGACGTTTGACGAAGCCAAAGTATGTAACTCCTTATGTAGGGAACCATGGTGACTTCAAGTCCAAGGACTAGTAGTCATACTAATAGCCACATGAGAAAGTATATGACACTCATATAACGATCCATGATACTTTCTCATGGCGGATCATTCAGTATACATTCTCCAATGCATACCCATGTGTCAACTTGATATCTCCATATCCATGACTTGTGAGATCAAGTTATCGAGTTGACCTACATGCTAATCTCGTCGCATTAACATTGTCCCTGAATGTTAATACTCGACTAGGAATGATTAAGAGTAGTGTTCCCTATATCATCTCACTATCGATTCAACCAATCGATTGATATAGGTAAGAACCTTCTGTTGGAGGATCGGTGGCCGGTTTGAAGGGGGGTTGGATAGACGGCACCCCCAAAACTCGCTTCCTACGTATTCGTTAGTGCGCAAGCGGAAATACAAATACTAAAACAAGTAGAAAGCTAAACACTATAAGAAAAGAACTAGCAAACCAATACACGTCAATGTAACGTGGTTTGGAGATGATGCTCCTACTCCACGGCTGTCCATAAGGTGGACGATCCCGATCCTTCGGTGGATTAGCCCCCGGAAACTCCGGCTATCTCAAGTCGCTCCTTGTGGGTGGAGAAACCTCACCACAACACACCAAGACCTCTTGGATTCCACAAACACTTGAGAACTCTTGTGACTACTAATTAGGCTTTAACCAAGTCTAATTTCGTCGCCTTGGCCGGCCATACCAAGCTCCTTCTTATAGAGCTTGGAACAAATCAGAACCTGATTTGCCCGTTACCAGTCGACTGGTCCATACACTAGTCGACTGGTGCCAGCCCAACGGCTATCTCAACGACTCTCTGCTACAGTGCATCAGTCGACTGGTCCATACACCAGTCGACTGCTACAGTACGCTACAGTAACTGCTATAGTGTGCTACAGTAACTGCTACAGTGCCGCTACAGTAAACCCCTAAAACTAGGATTTTACTCCGAGTACAATCTCTCATGCACTCGTACCCTCACGACTCATTTGACTCTTCTTTGCAGCCTTGACCTCTTGCCTTCAAGCCTACTTCCTTTGGCTCTCGTCCCTCGGATGCATCCAAGCCCACGGCTTGTCTCCAATGCCATCCTTCGCGTATGCCTCGAAGTCGCTTCCCTCGGCCATTGTCCTTGCTGCCTTGTCCATGGTCCCTCAAATGCTCCATCCTTCACCGGATCTGAAGCTGTCAACCTGAGTCACATGTGTCACCTGCAGTCCTGCACAACTCAAGTACACATATCAAATAACAAGGGTAAACCTAACTTAAACCCTTTGCCCAAACACCAAAACACATGGTCCCACTAACCATTGGGATTGCTCCAACACCTTCTACTCAAGGACGCTATTATACTTAATTATTTGGCACCAATACAAGTAAGTATAATAACCAAAAACAAATGCCTTTATTTATATACAAGAATATGATACAACAAGTCCATACAACAATCATCAAATGATTGGCTCTAGGACTCTAACTAACAGGATCCACGCTGTGGGCTGCAGCGAAGAGAAGGCGAACGGGCCCGAGATTAGCTTTGGTCTGAGGGACCTCAAGGGAGTCGAAGTACCGCATGACGACGCTCTCATCATCAAAGTAGTAGCCAATTACACTATTCACCGCATATTTATTGACACAAGCAGCTCGGTCAACATCATCTTCAAGAAGGCATTCGACCAACTCCAGATTGACAGAGCCGAACCAATGGCTATAAATACCCGGCCTGAAGACCGTCGAGCGACAATGTTAAATGTCAGAACCGAACCGATGACTATAAATATCCGGCCTGAAGACCGTCGAGTGGAGACGTTAAACGCCAGAGCCGAACCGACGACTATAAATACCCGGCCTGAAGACCGTCGAGTGGCGACGTTAAACGCCAGAGCCAAACCGGCGGCTATAAATACCCGGCCTGAAGACCGTCGAGCGACGACGTTAAACGCTAGAGCCGAACCGGCGGTTATAAATACCCGGCCTGAAGACTGTTGAGCGGCGACGTTAAACGCCAGAGCCGAACCAGCGGCTATAAATACCCGGCCTGAAGATCGTCGAGCGGTGACGTTAAACACCAGAGCCGAACTAGCGGCTACAAATACCCGGCCTGAAGACCGTCAAGCGGTGACGTTAAACGCCAGAGCCGAATCGGCGGCTATTAATACTCGGCCTGAAGACCGTCAAGCGGCGACGTTAAACGCTAGAGCCGAGCCAGCGGCTATAAATACCCGGCCTGAAGACCGTTGAGCGGCCACGTTAAACACCAGAGCCGAACCGGCGGCTATAAATACCCGGCCTGAAGACCGTCGAGCGACGACGTTAAAAGCCAGAGCCGAACCAGCAGCTATAAATACCCGGCCTGAAGACCGTCGAGCGGCGACGTTAAATGTCAGAGCCGAACCGGCGACTATAAATACCCGACCTGAAGACCGTCAAGCGGCGACGTTAAACGCTAGAGCCGAACCGGCGGCTATAAATACCCAATCGGAAGACCGTCGAGCGACAACGTTAAACTCCAGGGTTGGAGCGGTGACCATAAATACCCCACCTGAAGACCGTCGAGCGGTGACGTTAAACCCCAGATTCGAGCGGCGACTATAAAGCTCCGCCTTTGCATCGTTTTAATCTAACATGGGTCCTCTGGAAAGGAGGTGATCCTGAATTCGATTGTCGAGCAGCAGCTCAAAGATCAAAAGATGAGACTCTCATGAATTTACTAGTAATCGAGGAAATAGGTAACCCGCTCGGATATACACAGCGAGAGAACAAGCAAACAATGGAAGGCCCAGAAAGAGTTCATTAATCAAAATAGGTCGAACGACGTGTACATATATTAAAATAGGCCGAACGGCAAGTACATATCAACGACTTCACTCTAGATAATCAAAGATATTATAAGGGATCGTGGTAAGAAGCTCGGTGTGGTCATGGACAGGAATGGTGAAGTCTTCAGGGAGACGACCCTCTGTCTTCAGATAATTAACCGTGGCAGTGACGATCAACTCAAACGCACGAACAAGTCGAGTGCAGGCTTTCTCTACGAATTTCTCCGAACGAATATAATTCTGCCGCATGACAGCGAACCGGTTAGGCTCGGCCTCCTGATATTCTTTAAGGGTGGCTCGGGAGGCTTCAAGATCGTCCTGAAAGGTCTTCAAGTCACCCTGGAGAGCGATCACCTCCGCCGAGCGGCCAGCCTTCTTGGCGGTGAGCAGGTCAGTCAACTCCTTGACCTTCAACTCGAGTGCTCGAGCCTCGACATTCTTTGCCTCTAGGTCGACAACGGCCCTATTTTTCCTGGTGGTGGCCAAGTTGATCTTTTGGTCATATGTCTTAACCTGGGTCTCGAGCCGATCCACCATAGTCTGCAAGCCAGAAGATTTATGTTACTCGGCCTCCAGCAGTCTCTTGGTCTTGTCAAGGTCCGCCTTCAACTCGGCATAAGAGGGGCCCGGAGGGGGAGCCCCACCATAAACCTTGAGCTTCTTGAACTCATCCTCTAAAAATGCCAGGCGGTTGCTTACCGCAATGCTTTCCACCCAATACTGCAACAAGATCAGAGGGGAAAAAGTCAGTGCCGAACGGAAATGAAAAAGTGGATGTTAGGATGAGAGTTACCCCAGTGGCTTGTTGTATATGGTTGTTGCCGAGCAGCCCCGGGGGCATCAGAGCAATGCGCGCCCAAGCGTCCTCCCAGACCTTCGCTAGGGGTCCCCGGATAGTTATTTGGTGTTCGAGGCTCGCCGGCCGTTCGGCCGCCTGCAGATATTCCTCCGTCGGTAGGTGAAGTATAGCCTTGATAATCTTGTGCCCGCCCGGTGTAGACTGAGCAGACGCTGAAGGGGCAGAGGACTAGCCGACTGGATCGGAACGGATAAGAGATCGCCTGATTTTCCGTTGAGCAGGAGGGAGTGAGCTAAGGGGCTGGACAGCGATGGGGTCAGAAGGCCAATAGCCTTGAGAAGGAGTCTGGTCAGAAGATAGCGCGCTACAAGAAATTTTAGATTTAACCACACCTAATAGACAACAGTTTTTCGAGAAACTGTTGTCTTTTTGCCATTTAACAACGGTTTTATTGAAAACCGTTGTTGTTCACCATAATTTTTTTTAAATGACAATGGTTTTTAAAAAACTGTTGTCTAATGTATGTCAAAGACAACGATTCTTAAAAAACTGTTGTCTAATGTATGTCAAAGATAATGATTTTTAAAAAACTGTTATCTAATGTATGTCAAAGACAACGGTTTTAAAAAACTGTTGTCTTTTAGCGTTGCTTACATGATAATATACAACAGTTTTATTAAACTGTTGTCTATTGAATGTTGTTGAATCCCAAAAAAAATAATAGTTTTTTTTAACTTCACGGAAAAAAACTCACGAACAAAGAGTTTTTTTGTTCGCGTGAGGCTAGGTCACCACTGCCGATTCCCCTTTCCCCTCCTTCCCAACCCGACGCTGATCCTCACCGTCTATTGACGCCGCGATACTTCTTCTCCCCGCATACATAACCATCAGCCAAGAGTTACTCGACGATGCCTATGATAGCAGCTTACGCTTCCCCGAATCAAGTCACCACTGATATCATCCAGCAGGTAATCCTTTTCCTCTTCCTCATAGTCGTTGAAGCGTTGGCTCTACTCCGCCCCTTCCACCACCTCCTCCTCGCCCGAATCCCCTTCCAACGCCCTAAAGTTCGCTGCCCAGTTATTACCCCATCGTGGCTGTCGCCGCGCCACCTTCGTCCGCCCGCCTGCTGCGGTCTCTCCAAAGATCGAAGAGATCGGCACCATCATCTCCAACCTCACACTGGAGGAAGTCCGCAGCCTCGTCGACCACCTCCAGGACCGTCTCGTCGTCTCTGTCGCCGCCTTCGCACCCGCCGCTGTCGCCGTTGCTCCTGGAGCCGCCACTGACGTGGCCTCCGGAGGAGAGGCGGCGGTAGAGGAAAAGACCGAGTTCGACGTGGTCATCGAGGAGGTCCCAAGCAACGCCAAGATCGCCACCATCAAGGTGGTCCGAGCACTGACGAACCTTCCCCTCAAGGAGGCCAAGGACTTGATCGAGGGGCTTCCGAAGAAGTTCAAGGAGGGCGCATCAAAGGAGGAGGCAGAAGAGGCCAAGAAGCAGCTCAAGGAGGTTGGGGCAAAGGTCTCGATCGTATGAGTTCGGAGGAATCAAAGCGAAAGAAGTTTCATGGTTAGATTTTCAAATTTACGCTTTTCCGATCCTCTTTTTTCCTTGTTCAAATTTTCATTTAAATTAGCTTCGGCTATCGATCCGTGAACTATGTCTCGGTGAATTATTGGCCACAAATTCTTATGTTTATCCCTTCAGAATTCGTGTGTTAAAATGGATTCCTCGGGCTACAATTTTCAGAGCTAAAAAGATGGTCAAACATGGTGTATCAACCTAATTGCTCGACTTTCCAATTACTTTGATGATCAGTCTCCATTTTCTGATTTATCTTGGGAGTTCTGCAAAATTATGATTTAAATTTCTCCAATATTCTTACTTTCTTTGTGATTCTCTTATTGTTTTACGTCCTCCTATTTATTGTTTATATTTGTGGAAAATATTGTTCTGTTGTACCATTTGTTATTGTTCTTCCAATGAATGTGCATAGATATATCAAAATGGAGTAAGCACTGTGTTCTCCATTTTACTTTCCTCATTTACTGGGTTTGGTATTTCAATCAGTATGAACTTTTTGCTCATTGAGTATTTAAGATGGAGGGTTAGGAGAACTTTGCGCTCGGTCCAACTTAATCAGAGTCAGCAGTAGAATGAAGCCAGAAACCTTGCTGGAGTTGAAGATGGAGATGACACAAGGCAGCAAGACTTGGAGAACCATATTCAAGATCCTAACCCTTTGCAACATGGACAAAATCATTCATAAAGACTTTGAGGTATAATCTACCAACTTGATGCAAGAGATCAAATTTTGTGCGCCTTATATTGATTGATGTTTTTATTGATGGTTGCAATAGATAGGCTTGAACACTGAGAAGCAATATGATTTCCTACTGCAGCAGTAGTATAAATCTTAATGTTTTCTTCCTACTATAAAATCAAATAAAAACATATTTATGTTGTTTCAGGTAATTACTGCAGCCATTCCTACTATAGTTGGTGAAAACCTTAACGTGTTCATGACTTTAAGAGCCACCATATTGTTTCAAGAGGTTACCATTTATGTTACATAGATAACGCTTTTTGCACTTCTGTTAGATGACTAGATCAACTGGTTTTTATGGTCATGTAACATTTATGCAGTGCAATTAGATTCATGCGTACAATTTAATTTCTAATTTGTAATATATATCTTTATTTGAATAGGTGTCCTCAAGAGTACTGGGAAGAATGCTGACAAGCCAAAAAAAATGGAGAGACTTTAACAAATTAAGGAGCACTAGGAGTTGCAGTCCCTCCTCTTCACCGACATCTAAGTAGAAAATCTCGTGTTATATTGTTCAACCTTTGTTTTAATAGTGTTATCATTTTGTTGGTTGCTTATGAAATTTCTTCAGAATGTTATAGATATTATTTTTGAATGTTAGAAAATTATATATTAAATTTTATTTTGAAATTTAGTATTTTGAATGATTTATAATATTGGAAAATTGTGTATTAATTTTTTTTTATGTTTTATCTAAAAAAGACAACGGTTTTTCACCGTTGTCATAGATAGTTTAAAACTGTTGTTGAAGACTCTTCTATTAAAGGTAGACGTTCAAAGACAACGGTGAACAACTGTTGTCGTTGAATGAAAAGATAACGGTTTTTCACCGTTGTAAAACTGTTGTCTTTGCCTCCAAAGACAACGGTTAAAAACTATTGTCTTTGGGCACCCTTTTTAACAACACGGCATTTAACAACAGTCTGAAAGGGGCTACGACAACGGTGAAAAACCATTGTTGTTAGGCTTTTTTCTTGTAGTGGCGCTTCCACCGTCGCAGGAGCCAACGGAGAGGGAAAGTGCGCCTGCTCGGACACACACACAGCTGAGGTGGTCGGCGGGTTGGTGTGCCCGTTCGGCGGCATTTGCGTCCAGACAACGAAAGTTCATCACCAGAAGACCTAGCCTCCTCGGTCTGAATGGGCGGTTGAGTACCTAATGGGGCGGTCTCTCCCGCCGCCTCGGTAGTGGCGGTCCGAGCGGCAGACGCATCGCCCGTTGTCTGCGCCTCTTAGTTCTCGCCTTCATGAGAGCCGACCGGAGCGATGCCGAGTTTCTCCGCCTCCTTCACTGCAGCTGCCTCTATCTCGACAGCCTTGAGTTTTATCATGTCGAGCGCCATCGACTTCATCATAGTGGCAGCTGCGAGAAAGAAAGAAGAAATCAGTTAGACCCAAAGAAAAAAGGAGAAAGTTATTTCTTACCAGGGCCGCCCGGAAGCCTCGTTCGGGTCGGACTTAAGCCGAACATATACATCATTCCTTCATGGAGCAGCTTATGGATATCCAGCTTCAGCCCGGCCAGCAGGTTGGCTACGTGGAGGTAGGTGGGCTCGGTCCTATCCCGCTTCAAGTCAGGCTGGGAAGGCAGAGCAATCTGCCATTAGGTCCGGAAAGGATCAAGAAGAAGAAGTATTCCTTCCAATGCTTATTGGAGGATGACATGCTATCAAAGAAGACGAGGCCGATCCAAGACTGAAATAAAAAGGTACTTATCTCGGACTGCTTCGGATAATAAAAGTAATGGAAAACTTGAGGCTTTAGAGGAATGTTGTGCACTCGGAAAAGCACAACCACGACGCACAGCAGCCGAAAGGAGTTAGGGACAAGTTGGGCGAGCGGAATGCGAAATTAGTTGCAGATTTTTATCATGAACGGGTGGATGGGAAATTGAAGGCCCGCTACGAATTGGTCTCGGAAAAAGGTGACAGTGTCGGCCGGCGGGTCGTGGGATCGGGTGGACGGCTCGGCTAAAACTATCTCATGGTCAGGGGAAAGATTGAAAGCACTTATCAGGCTGGCAGCGTCACCCGAGTCGAACTGACTCTCCATGTTGTGGTACCAAAGGCCGGGAGAAGGGTCAGAGAAACTGTCCATGGCCGGAAAATGAAATGCACGGTGGTTTAACCAGTGGGATCAATGGGAAAAGACCAATAGGAACAGAAAGAACACACAAGAAGGAAAGCTAAAGCAATAAGGTAGAGGAGAGCGAGGGAGGGGCTTACGAGAAAGTAAAATGTGGAGGAGGAAGTGAGCCGAGGATTCACCGAAATGCTAAAGGAAAGGGTCGTCGGAGCACTAGGCACGAAGGAAGTTGCCAAAGCACGAAAGGCAGCAGCAATGGAGCAGAGGCAGGCCTCGGGGTTTTATAAAGACTGAGCTTGACCAGTCATAGCCGTCCGATCTAGGTCACGGGGATCAAAGCTTGCATCCGGCCATGGAATTCAAATCGCCACATGTCCCATCGTGGCAGACGCCCCCGTCGTACGATGACGGCGGCATGACGGCGGCGGCGCCACGTGGCGCCAGGTTACGAGGCGGCATTTAATGGAGCCCATTACTCGGTATGGCCGCAGGCACGGCTTTAATGACAGTGATTTGCACGAGTTCCGAGGAGACTCCGATGGCAACAGCTCTGACTGTAGGCAGACCCAGACATGGAGCGATAAGGTTAACAGAGTGCCAACGAAAGCTTGGCCGAGTGGCCGACGAAGGCCCGGCCGAGCGGCCAACGAAGGCACGGCCAAGCGGATCACTCAAGCCCACTAGGGCCGCTTCAGCATCACTTCCGATCGGCCGGAAAAGCACTAAACTAATTTGTCCAGTCAGTCGGACTTACAGCCTCCTTCGACTAGACTTGAAGGGGAGGCATGTGATCCGGTGGTAAAGTGGGACCCGGATGGTAGAGCAGCCAATGACACGTGGGAATCAGAGTCAACACGGTCAACATCCAGTGCCCGGCCGAGCAACCGGCGTACCTGCCCGAGCGGCAGTGCGACAGCCCAGCTCAACGCTGGGTTTTCGACGCTCAGAGGTCGAGTGGAATCCCCGCTCAGCCGGATGATAGACATTGCTCGACTTCGCGCGGCAGGGCGGAAGCAGGATGAAGCACTAGGGGCCGAGCAGGCCTCCCACTCGGATCGGTCACTCCAGCAGCAGTATGAGGGCTTGACCGAGCAAACTCCCCGCTCAGCCTCGCAGACGACAAGAAGAGCAAGAGGGAATATCTTCTTCGGGGAAAGTGTCACCTACAAACGGCATGGTTGGCGGCATGGTCAGGCAAAGAATCGTACTATGGAAGTTTCCACTGTCACGTCAGGGGTGTCAAACCTGCTTTTCTGACACACTCATTACATGTATGCTTTAATAAGTGTGCACGTCTTGGTAAGCGTGCACGTGCCTTTAGGGAGCCTTATATAAGGACCCCCAGACTTCGACGGAAGTATGCGTGATTCATCACTGTAGCTACAGTTCTCGTCATTCTACTTCGATTTATTGCTGTCGGAGGCTGACTTGAGTGTCAGAGGGCCGTCACCGGGAACCCTTTCCCCGCTCGGTTTTGTGCTTGCAGGTTCTCGCCAAAGGTCTACGTCACTCACAGGGCTGCGCGGAGTCAACGAGAGCACCACGTCCCCAGTGACCATCGACTCAGCACTCAGATAGGATCAATGTATAAGTCAATGAAGATCTCATTGCAGATCGAGTGTAAGTTTCCTTAGACTTGAGGTATTCAAGTCATCTTGGTCATGTGAACTTATACTTTGACATTTTAGCAAACATATGCTAGGAGGTGTAAGTTTGAGATATTTGGGTATAAGTTGACATGTCCGAAGTTATTTAAATAGTCTATAGAGGATTCACTACTATTTTTATAAGGAGACATATACCCTATAAGATCTTCTCAGGATTATTAATCGTAAGTCTTTAGCCAAAATATTGCACGTCAAGTGGATAATCTTCTTGGACACATATTTGAGTAATTTAAATCCACGGGACAAGGAACTATTACTTAGGCTAGGTGTGACGTAATCAGTTTAGTAAGAAATGACATATAATGATATAAACCATGTATAAACCAAATGTGTATACGATGAATGAAACGAACATACTCATTGATAACTGTAGTTGTTGAAAAGTTCATAATATTTTGGGATCAACTGTGATTTTTTGATTAATTGGGGTCATAATATACTACTAGGTGGTATTCATGATCGATTTATAATTAATGGTTAATTATAAATAGCCAACATAATTGGGAACATATTGGGTCACATGCACTACGAGAATATCTGAAAGACATAAAATAAGTTTAAAAATTGGATTCTCAGATTGAGAGAGATCAAATCTAGTAAACCAGACAAAAGACAAATATAAAAAGTATTTGTCGAGCAAGAAGCGATGGCGGGCCACGCCTGTTATAAGCAAGTTAGATTCATTATGGTTTAATAATAAACCAAATTGATTTGGTTTAGTTATGAACCAAAATTTATTGGTTTTAAACTAAAATATATAGTTCTTGAACCAAACTTATTGCTAATGGATTAAGTTGACATTGGGTATGAGTTTGAACTTGCTTTTCAAACCTGGATGGAGGTGTATAAACCCCTCCATGAGGAGAGAAAAAAAATAGAGATTTCATTGGAAGAAAACCCTAATTGTGATTAGGCTTCTCTCCCTTCTCCCTTCTCCCTTCTCCCTCTACCTCTCTTACCATCGCCCACCCAAGGAGGTCGCCCCCTCGTGCCACCACCTTCAGCCACCGCTGGCCACCCATCAGCTGGCCTTCCAGTCACATGTTGTCGATCAGCTGCTTCACTGCTAGGCAACGTCATCCGATAGATATAATCTAAACAAGGAGTTTTTATTTTCTATGATTATGTCTAACATGTGAATCTTGTATGTGTGTTGTAATGATTTATAAAATTATTACACTTCCGCTTCTTGTTTTCGAAACAAAATTTGAAAAACACGCATAGAAACAACCAACACTTTGCCCTTCTGAGGGTCTCAAGGGTGTATCTCTGTCGAAGGATTCTTGAGACCGCTTGGATCCCACATATTCTTCTACAGGTATCCGAATCAGGGTGTGTGGAAACTTGATCGGCTATAATGGCTTGGATCTCCAATTAGGAGCTTGAAGTCCCTCAGTTGATGATGCGGGTCCTTTCGATAGTGAGGGATTTACTGTTTGTTGTTTCTATATGACTTTTTCACTTTGGGAGCTACCAACAAGTCAAGGTCTTCTTGTGATAAAGTGATGATAGCGGGTCATCCGGTTTCATCCATCTTCACATTTTAGATCAAGCGTATGTTCCCATAAATAATGCTAAATTTGTTCCTGTTTAGGATTGATGAGAGTTGGACTACTATTGAGCTGACTACTAAGTTGACTGGAAGAAGACCTCAAAACAAGGACACCGATAGGATCAAGAAATAGAGAGGGAAAAAGGAGCATTAAAGAATAGTCAAGGGGTGCTCCGGCATAGCCACTCCGATGCTCAAATTAATGGAGTAGATGAAGAAGATGAATACTAGAGGAAATGTAATGTGTGTGCGAAAGCATACTTATGCCTGCGGCAATGTGCTCCTTTTATTATACATATAATCTCTCTTCATTAGTTATACATCATGCCATAATAAATAAAATGTCAAATTGTTGTATACTACTGTATCAACCAATCCCATCACCCATATCTAATATTTGTATAATGATACCATCTCACGTGTTTCTAACAATCCCCACACAATATTTATTATAGTATTAGCCCATAAAACATGGAGCCCATTGGACTTTAGAGGTCTTGCCCGCGGAAAGACATTCAGTAGTGGGGGCTTCAATGACATAGTACAAGATGTAAGGGAACAAAGCCCCTGGTCTCGATCGAGCTAGTTTGATTGTATGTCTGTTCATCTATAAGGAAATGAGGGGAGTCGAGCCCCTAGAGTCGAAAGAATCTGCTCGGAAGGTGACTTTAGGGCTGGCCAATCAAATCACGGAATCAGTGGGAGTATGAACCTTTGGGATTGGGCGATTCATATCGACTTTAGGTCTTCTGAGCTTAGTAGAATGGGGTACCAAGTCGGAGCGAGCTAGGGTGTGTTTGGTTCAAGTTATCATGTATAACCTTGGTTATGGGGAATAAAATATAACCAAATGTTATTTAGTTCAACATAGGTAATGTAACATAAACTTGTTTAAAGGTTTTAATGAATAACTTAATTTAATATTTTACTGTACTGCCCTTAGTTACAAAACCAACTATAATAATAATAATAATAATAATAATAATAATAATAATATTATTATTATTATTATTATTATTATTATTATTAAACTCTACGTTTTTTATGATTTTTTATTTTTTATGTTTTTTTATTTTTTTACGTTTTTTTTTTATTTTTTTACATTTTTTTTACACTTTTTAATTTTCCCCATTTTTTTATGTTTTTAATTTTTAACATTTTTTATGTTTTTTTATTTGTTTACGTTTTTTATATTTTTATATTTTTTATGTTTTTTTATATATTTTTAAATTTTTTATGTTTTTTTATATTTTTCCATATTTTAATTTTTATATTTTTTTACGTTTTTTTATTTTTTTTAAAATTTGTTTTTATGTTTTTTGGCATTTTTAAAATTTTTTTGCTTTTTTATTATTTTTACATTATTATTATTATTTTTCCTATTTTTTTTTAATGTTTTTTTATTTTTTTTCTAATTTTTTTTATTTTTTTATGTTTTAATTTTTTCTTTACATTTTTTTTCCCATATTTTTCTTTTATCTAAGGATATTTTTGATAAAAATAATTCGTTAACTCCGGAATCAAGAAAAATTTTAATTTTTTAAGATTTTCTGATTCCGGATTGTAGGCCCCTTTTGCTAATGTGTCGGCCATAAAACATTACTTGGGAATCATCGATTACCTAAATCAAATATGGTTTTCGTTGATAATCTTAAATGGATAATTAAGGTTATTAAAGATAATCCTTTAAGATTGGGATAATCCGACCAACTACGTGCATATGGACTAATTGAGCAGTGAACTGAGCGAGGAGGAGATAAGCCACTGAAGTTGGAAGAATTTGACCGACAATATCTCTCTAAACTGAAAGGGTACTAATTCATAGGGAATCTAGCCCTTCGAAATTGAGATAATATGATTGATTAATCCTAATCATGTTAATCCGACTAGATTTTTGACTTTCACCTCCAAAAAATAATTGACTCTCAGATCTTACGGGTTCGATATTTTTCGTATCATATAATATGCATCAATTATACTTAGGGGCGTTTGGTTCTTTCCTATGAATAGGAATCGGAATGGGAATCATTGTATTGTGGAATGGGAATGGGTATGAGCATGGATATCACTCTTAAAAACAATGTTTGGTTAGTTGCATATTTTCTATCGGAATAAATCAAAATTTCCTTTTTTACCCTGAAAGAAAAATAAGAGAAAAAATTAGATGTGAGAGAAAGATGAATGTGAGAGAAAAATATGATGAAAGAGAATGATGAGAGAGAAAGTGTGATGAGAAAGAATGAAGAGAGAGAAAGTGTGATGAGAAAGAATGAAGAGAGAGAAAGTGTGATGAGAGAAAATGAGAAAAGAGAGTGTGATAGGAGAGAGCATGATGAGAGAGAAAATATGATGTAAGAGGATGAAGAGAGAGAAAATGTAATGAAAAAATGAGGAGAGAGAGTGTGATGAGAGAGATTGAGAAGAGAGAAAGTATGATGAGAGATAAAGTATGATGAGAGAGAAAGTATGATGAAAAAAAGAGAACATTGAGTGTGATGGGAGAGATTTGGGAGAGAGAAAGTATGATGAGGGAGAAAGTATGATGAGAGAGAAAGTGTGTTGAGGAAAAAAAGGAGTGAGTGTGATAAGAGAGATTGAGGAGAGAGAAAGTATGATGAGAGCGAAAGTGTAGTGAGAAAAAAAGATAAAAGGAAGTGTGATGAGAGAGATTGAGGAGAGAGAAAGTATGATGAGAAAAAAAAAAAAAGGAAGAGAGTGCGATGGAAGAGATTGAGGAGAGAGAAAGTATGACGAGAGAGAAAGAATAATGAGAAAAAAGGAAAGAGAGTGTGATAGGAGAGAGAAAGTGTGTGATAAAATGATGAGAGAGAACAAGGAGAGAGAAGTGATATGAAAATAAATAAATAAATATATTTTGATATTTGATATTAAGGGAGAAAATTTTAGTTTTAGGTCAAGGGTATTTTTGGAATAAGGAAATATTTTGATTGATGAAAATAGGGTAATGACTCATTGAATGGAAGGTACAAGGGAATGAGTTATTATCCAATTTCAAGGATTCATTCCCTTATTTGTATTCATATTCCTATAATCCAAACATTAACAATGACAATCAATGATTTCTATTCTCATTCCCCATTTCTATTCTTCTAAACCAAACGTCCCCTTACTCATGTTTATTATCCTAGTTCCAAAAAACATATATAAAATAAAAGTCTATATATAATTTTGTAATGTTGAGATTACAAGATCCTTAATTCCACGATTAGGGTCACGATTTTGGTTTGTAACTTAAGTCGCAAGGATTGATTTATTTCCCAAAATCCAATTGATCAAAGGGGACAGCGATTCCGTCAATTGAGCCGGGATAAGGATCTGGATTAGGGTTAAGGTTGCGGCTTTGTCGCTTGCATCGACACTCGGAGGAAGGGGCAAGGCACCGGGGAGGCGATCGGATCAATCATGACGGGTAAGGCGAAGCCGAAGAAGCACACAGCGAAGGAGATCGCCTCGAAGATCGACGCCGCGACGACTAACAGGGGCGGCGGCAAGGCGGGGCTGTCAGATCGCTCTGGCCAGGAGAAGGGCGGTCACGCGAAGCTGGAATGCCCTCTCTGCAAGACCACCGCCCCCGACCTCAAGTCCATGCAGATCCACCACGACGCCCGCCATCCCAAGATCCCCTTCGACGAGTCCAAGCTCATCAACCTCCACTCGAGCTATGTTGGTGATACATCTAAGCCCCGTCCTGGTGTCCGCGGCAGCCTCAAGAAGTAGCCTTCCCCCTGTGGCAGTTGTTATCGTCGGTAATCTTACTACTAAGTTTGTTCCGCTATTTGCCCTTCCGCGCTGCTACTAGTTGTCTCGAAACCGCCATCGTTATTGTCTATCTACTTCTTCCATACCCCTGAAATGTTTGCTTTTGGCCACGAATCATCTCTTGACCCTTTATGTACTATGGTCGGCCGCGTGTTATGTGTCCGTGAAGAGAGGTTAGGGAATATGGACGTGTGAATAAGGTGTGACAACAGTCGGATGGTTAACTCTATTAATGCATATGACTACTTTTATATCATATTCGCCTCTTCTAGATCTGCATATCTTCGATTTTTTTTTCTTCTTGGTTACTTGTAGTTTTCCTGTTTTGACATGTTTCGTTAAAAGGGTGATCACTACCGAAAGTTGTAGTTCTCATCTTTCTCCTTTGTGTTGCATCTGAGTTTTATTGATGCTTGATAGGTTTTTTCTTCTTTACCCTCACTTAATTGAAGTATCAGCTAATATTAGTAAATTAAATTGGGTAGTGCAAAGAAAATGCCAGAGCAGCTTTTCGACAAAGCAATGAAATGCTTCAAGAGTTTCAGACAACACATTTTGTCCTGTGAGAGATTAGGATTCTAGGGGTTGTAATTCTAGAGTGAAAAAGATACTCGGAGTGCAATGAATTACTATCCTAGCCTTTCTGCTAATCTATGTGGATTAGCTTGTAATGCCATGATTGATAATGGAAAAGGAAGGAAACATCATGGCGACATATATGATTGAAAATCGTGATTTCCAGATCATGTCTTCCGCCGAGGTTTTTGGAGTACAATGTTTGTGAGACTAATAAAAAATTTGCATCTTTTTTTTGATAAAAAAAATTAGAAATCTACAACTGATTGTCTTGCTTCTCTGTACTACTTACTGACTGAGATTTTGAAACCATTTATAGATGGTGACATTCCTTTTGTTATTCTTCAGGCAATTATTGTATTATTGATTTATTCCTATGCAAAACTAATATTAATTTTCTTATTTATGATTGTCTACAACAACAACCACTAAGTCTTATTTCACAAGGGAGGTTATTTATGATTGTCTAAGTTATTATTTTTGCCTTAACCAACCATGTAGCAGCTTTGATTCGAGCTGTTAAAGGAGAGGAAAAAAGTATGTGTTTGAAGGAGTGAATGCCCATTTACTTAGATTTACGAGTATGCTACATGGGATCTAGAATCTAGATGTCAAACACATTTCATTATCAAATGTGACAACACAAGGTCTAGGGCATCTAAGTGTTCGACATTTCATAGCTTACTAGGATTGTGTCAACATTATTGCAGGTATAACCAAAAGTGTTTGAGTAATAGAGGCCAAAGCTTTGAAATTGAATTACATAAGAAGATATAAATGTGAAGAATTTTAAAGTTCCTCTGGTTTTGTGCTTTCATTGGTTACAGCAAATTGCTACTCCTGTTCACATATCAGGACTGAAATTTGTTAATCATACAGGTATCTAATAGAGTCATTAATTGGCTATTTTAATTATCAATTTAAGTGATGGATAAAAAACCTTCCCATGATTTCTCTTGTTTAGATATTGTTGGCAACCCTTTTTAAGGTCTTTATGTAACCTTGCGTCTGTTTGTGCTGCTCTGATGCTTCGTTCTAGATGCCAAAGAAACTTGGCTGTGCCAATTTATTCGCCATAAGTATGTTATCCCTTAGTGCACAAATAGTAGCTAATGAAATTATGAATTCTTTCAAGTACTCTTACTAGTGCATTTGGAATCTTCGCTTGCTGTGCTGGATTGTTATGAAGTCTTTAGAGGAGTTATTGATGCAAATGCTTTCTGTAGCAACAAGAATTGATGGACAATGTGAGATCTGAAGTGGAGGATTAAGTATAGCCTGTGTTTTTAGTCTATATACTAATGCTGTCAAATGATACCCTTTAGTCGAGGGATTGATTATGATACAAATGGATGCATACCAGAATGTTTTGTAGGAAGACCATCATGAAATTGTATAACTGATAAGTGAAATTGGCATATGACTGTGAAGGAGTGTCCTGAACTTAGATCCTCGTTTGTTCTGGAGAAACAATAAATAGGTTATTTCTTTGTCTGAATTCTTGGTTAATTAGTGATGCCAGAGCTACATTATTTCATTTTGCACCACTTTTTAATTAAGATTTCGTTTAATGTTTCATGAATTTTTTAAAACTATTTAATGCAATACAAAATTATGGCCAACAGAAAAACCTTTTTAAGTCAACTGAAGTTTTTGTAGACATTTATTTGAGAAAATAAATTCCTTGAAAAAAAAACAAGTCATTTTTCTTTTTATAAAGTATTTATTACTCCTCCACAAGGCTCTGCTAATAAACTACTTTATGTCCTTCAATTTTCCCCTTATGTAAGCCAATTGATTTGGAAATGCTGGCCTGAGTAGATAGGGTGGGTGGGTGCCTGGGTGGGGTTGGGTGCGGGGCTATTGAATCAGTTAGTATGGTCATGATGGTCGACCGATGTAAAAATGT
Organism: Zingiber officinale; assembly: GCF_018446385.1. NCBI lineage: Eukaryota > Viridiplantae > Streptophyta > Magnoliopsida > Zingiberales > Zingiberaceae > Zingiber > Zingiber officinale. Next base: position 19,033,078 of record NC_056004.1, read on the forward strand.
GAAAATTAAAAAGCGTTAAGAATAAATTTAAAATAATTTTTAGCCCCTACAGTTATTTTACCCAAATAGTTCTATTTTTTTAAAAGATACATTAAGACCGTTTTTAGAACTGATTAATTTTAGTAATTTTAGAGGTGGTCAATTTGGTCTCATGAAAGTTTATTATTGATCGGTAAGATAGATTTGGAAGCATAGATGGGTTCTGACAGATGATTTAGTATCACGAGTGATTCGAATATTTGGACATATGAGGTGCTATAAGTGAGTTTCAGATTTTTGTTGCATGAAAGTCCATCCTATCTTTAACTATCGCGTTGTGCCTTGGGGATAAGGTAATAGTTTTTTTTCAGGCATCTAGATTTTCAAACAAATTAAATTAATGTCTAATTTCATAAAAGTTTTTGATCGGCTATCAAGGTAAATTAACAAAGCGATAAGGGATTTGACACTTGCAGCTAGATTTTTTTGAAAATTAATCATGCAGGGCAAATGCCCTAGTTGGGAATTGACGGGATGCTTTTGTTTGTGTCGTTTATGCCTTGCCCTTTGCGTTGTGGAAGCGTGTGGCTAGGCAACAATTTTACTTTTTTATTTGTTTTTTTAGTAATTTAGCTATTCAATTTTTAAAATCTACTAATCTTGAAGATAACTGACTATGTCCTATGGAAGTTTTCCTTTAGTTATCGGGATAAATTAGGAAATGCATATGGTCATAGCGGATGGTCTTGTGTCATAAGTTTTTTCAAACTCTTTCAGTGTAATGTTCCTTGGTGAAATTTAAACCATTGTTGTATAAGGAGCTCATCTCATCTCTTACCATTATACCATAACCTGAGTTTTTGTTTGTTTGTTAATCCAAGTGTTTATACTTCATCCGTGAGTGGTCCTCCCCCTATGCACATTAGGTACACCTAGACATGCTCATGGTAATACGTTGTCATTCAATTTTCATGGTCTTCGTCGTTCGTGTAAGGTTATTTCAACGTTGAAGGGGGTGTTCTGTTTGCAAGCAAGACAACATTTTTATTAAGTGATACAAAAGGTGATAATGCTCACCTTAGGTATTCCTCCATTGTTTGCCTCAAGACCTTCTGAAAGATAGGTAAATTATGATATTGAGCGACCTCTTACACGAGAGAAATTTATTCCATAAGAGAATGAATCTTAGGAGATTCAAATCTTGCACCTGTGATATAAATTTATCATTCAAGTATAAACTCAATTGCAAGGGACGCGATTTTTTTATTAGTTACTATTAGATATTCAGTTTATACAGATTAATTTTGAGGTGATAGATCTGATTCTGTGAAAATTTTTTATTAGTCATCAAAGTAAATCAAAAAATATTTATAGAGAGCAACTCTAAGTCAATCGGCATGAGTTTATTAAAAAGGGTGGAGAGAGACGGAGAGGAGGAAGCAAACCTAGAAAATATGGTATTGTCACATTAGTGACTCATCCCATGCTATTGATAAAGAGTTTAATAGAAACCTAAATTGATAAGGGTATGGGTGAAAGTTCACATAGGTGATGACAAGAGAATTTTAATCTATCGACCACTGCCGTTATTACCTCACGCACTTACCAATTGAACAGGGCCAGGAAAGGAAGCAAACCTAAAACCTTATCATATAGAGAGATAAAGATATTTATTGTGGGTTGTCAATAGTTGTGGACTTAATTAGTAGACTATTTGGTAAATTATCCTATATTATATAATTCACACTTTCAAAAACTTTAGAATTATTTAAACTCTTAGACCTTCTTTCCTTTCTACCCGTTGAAAAATAAAATAATAACAAATTGTAACCCAAATCTTATTTTTTAAATTTAATTCAGCTATTTAATATTTCAAATCAATTAATTTAATTTAGTCCCATAAAAATTTTTTACCGATCAGGTGATCACAAGCTCATTCAAGTGATTAGTGTTTTTAGATTTATCCTAATTCTTATATCGGGTCATAGTTAAAATTCAAAACTTACTGTTTGGAGAGTTTAACTGTTGTACTGTATCTTTGGAGGAAATAATTTTTTTTTATAGTTGACACTGGGTATCCAATTTTCATTGACTAATTTTGAGGATTATGAGTTTGGTCTTATAGAAATTTTCTATCGGCCACTAAAATAAATCAAACAGCAATTGTAGCGAGTGACCTATCTGTCCTACATTCTTAGGTCAATTGTGTATTAAGCGAAATTCATCCGTTAATTCGCTGAAGCTAAGACTCGATTTTAAATGCCTAAAAAACTATGAAAGTGTTCTATCGCTGCATCATTTCTTTGAGGACAATAAAATATTTTTTTAATTAGCACTAAGTATCCAGCTTACATCAATTAATCCTAGGGTGACCTGACCGGTTCGGTCCCACGGAAGTTTTCCATCGACTATCAGAATAAATTGAGAAGCACTCGCAATGGGTGACTTATCAGTCCAATGTTCTTAGGTTAATCGTTTATTAAAGAAAATTTATTCATTAATTTATCGAGTCTGGGACTCGATTCTTAGAGATCTAGGAACTGAGATAGCACCCGTATTATGGTTCGGAAGGTAATAAAATTTTTTTTTTTAGTTGACACTAGCTATTCCTCTTATATCGATTAATTTTGGGATGATTAATTCAATCTCATGAAAATTTTCATCGACTATTAGGATAAATCGAGAAGTACTTATAGCGGATGGTTCATTAGCTCAACGTTCTTATGTCAATTATCTATTAAAAAAAATTCATTTGTTAATTTATTGAAGTTGAGATTCAATCTCTAAATATCTAAAAATTAAAAAAAACGTTCTATCACTGAACCATTCCCTCGGGCCAACAAAATCTTATCTTATGAAAAAAAGATGACATGGTTTATCTCAAACTGTCCATTGATCTTAGGATAAAGTATAGACAAATAAAACTAATTTCCTAGTACAGTGATCTAATAAAATTTTATCTTTTAATGCAGTAAAAGATATCACGCTTAATCTTATGTTTGACCCAGAACAATGATACGTCGATTTTAACTAAATGGGGACACATACCTAAACCATATCCTATTTACTAAATTTGCGAATGCTTGGATCACGCAGAGTGGCAGTAGCTTTTAGATTTAAGAACATCCTGGAAATAAGAAGCACAACATTAGAATGAAATATCTTCTTACAATAATATAGCTAGAGGCCATTAGCCCACTGCATAAACCAAAAAACTATGAAACAGATTTGAGTTTAACTCAAATTCTATAATTTTAAATATAAGTTAAATATTTTTTAATTTTGACTCAAAATATTTATAAACAGATTCAATTCACTTGCACCCCTAATCCAGCGCCTTCATCCAATATCTCAGCTCAAAAACTCCCAAGGAATTTCAAATTCAATCATTGATGGGATATCCAAACCAAGTGCCTCTTGCTTGTACACTTTTGTTTTGTGTCTTCTCCCCAGCCATGTGACACGAAGGCGGATCAGTATGTTGATCTTGGGACGGATTGATGGAGATACTAGAAATGAACGTATTCATCTTTTTCATCACGAATTCCTCCCCGAGCTTGGACAGGCCGATCTTGAAGCAATCCTTGCGAAGCAAGCAATGAATGATTTACTGATAGATTCTCGAGCATCCTTTTCGCAGAGGAGACGAGCGTAACGCTGGCGACGACGACAAGCCCACACTGACTCGTTCCTTTTATGGCTGGCACATTCTCTCTCCCTTCTCTCTGCCAGCTCTCTCTGCATCGAGCTCTCCACTGTGCCTTATTCCTTTAGCAAAACACTCGCCAGAGGAATCTGCTCTGGTTCACATGCCCAACATTACGTCGAATTAACAGACCTTGAATTTTTATCATCGATAAATAATTTTGTCTTTTTTTTATTCGCTATTACTAGATTTTGGCTCAGAACCGTTGGATCCCGAAGATGGTCTCTTGACTCCACGTGTCGTGATCTTGGCCGTTCGTTGTCTGGATAAGTAAGGCCACCGAATCGGGGCGGAGAGGGGGAGCCGTGGTTCACTCCGCACTGACCTTGCCGCCGCCTGTTCCGGGTAAGAGTTAAGATCTAGCAGTCGCGGCCGCTTCTGGTTCGCTTGGTGCAGGTCGGGAACGCGTCGCCGTCTGCCGGTGGGCGAGCTGCTTCCCGCCTTGCATCAACTGAATCGGAAGCGAGAGCGACGATCTCCGTTTCGTCCTGGTTCTTCCCCCGCCGATCTCGATGACTGGAGGTCGGATCGATGTTCTATCTTCTTCTCTCTCTCTCTTTTTTTTTTTTGGCGATTGATTGTTGATGTGGTTCTTAACGTTGGTCTTGTCTCTGTCTTGGGTCTTCCATCGCCTGCTTGTTTGCTTGACTTAATTTCTTGTTCTTCTACGACATCGAAGGCCACTTAACATTGTCCGAATTTTCGAGTGGAATTTTACAGTTATCGTTTTTTAAGATGCAAATTCTGTAATCCTCGAGTACAATTTGTAAGCTTTTCTATTAATTTGGCATGTTCCGGAACTCTGTCTGATTTGATCTGTATGGTAACTCTGGTTATTAAGGAAATAAGTAGATAAATTATTAATAGAAACCTTTTTTTGATCTCTTTCTCCTCGGAGGAGTTCCTTCGCTGGATTCTTTCATGACTCGAGCATAACTCTGACGAGACGTTCACTCATCGGCTGAGTGGCAGATTTATTGGTTGAGTTTTTAGGTATGCTAGGAGGTTTATGTCCCTCTCCTTTTCTCCACCTTATGATTCTTCTCAACAACAACAACAACAACAAGAGATAACTTCAAATATTTAGGGACAGGAGTTTTTAGCTACAAGAGGATTTAGACTTGTACCGACTTGTTTGTTCACATAATGTGACTTGGTATGAACTTAAGAGCTCTTTAAACCTCTGGATTATCACCTGCAGCTTCTCGAATTTACTTCTGTGGTCCCTGTCATTTTTTTTAAACAAGAATTTACTAATCATCTAAGTTTTGCATATCATCTAATGTATATGGTAATGTTTGATGTTGGGATTCATCGATTCTTTCACTTTCAGTTTATTGCCATTTTATTTCTGCGAAAGGATATGTGAATTGACTTGGATTTCATTTCAGCATAGAGAGGATTTGAAATAGGTCTGTAGACGCTAAATGAGGGTTCGCAGTCCTGGTAAGTAGTTGATAAAATCTTATTTATTTATGTATTATGGAATTAACACTAAAATTTGATGTAAAAAGGCTACGGCTTATTCTTTTTCATGAATGGCTTGTTATGTGAGGCAACATCCACGCTTATTTACACATAAACATATTGTTCAGTTGTAAGAGGATTTAGTGTTTAACCGTATTTTTTCGCTGATCTAATAGACTATTTGTAATGATTGGAATACTTTCTTATTCCCAATCTTCTCGTCAAGAATTCAACTTTGGTGGCTTGTAGTAAGAAAGGCTTACTTCGTGCACGGAGGCTGTTGTCCAGCGAAACAAAGTAAGAGATTTGTTCGCACATTGCTCCTCCTGTGAAATAGTAGTCTGTATCATTCTTAGCATTTACGTAAGTTGTCTTTGTTTATGCTCCTTTGCACCTGATCAATGATTTCTTGCCCTGTCTTGCGACAGTTTTACACTGTTATTGGCATTGTAATAGGAGCACTGTAAATTACTATGTCCGGGAACTATCTTCCATCGAGGGTGGGTGGTCGAGGATATAAATATGACTTTCCTCTGAATTTTGTGATAAAGCATTCCCCTTCTATACAAACCTAAAGTTGCTAGACTTCTAATTCACACTGTGTTTGAACTTGATTGGTATATGATCCTGTCCAAGAGTCGAGGTGATGGATGTTGGGGACGTGGTGTTTCTGTTGACCGTTGGTGGACTTCTCGTCAGTGAAACTTGCGATCATAGCAACGTCAGTGCCGAATCATGGAAGGGTTCTCCGGTAATGGCCCTCTGACGCTTAAGTCAACCATCGGCGATGTAAAAGCAACGAGGAAGCAAAATGACAGAGTAATTGTAGCTACATTAGAGATTATGCATATTTCTGTCGAAGTTTAGGGGTCTTTATATAGGACTCTCGGGGAGCGTGCATGTTTCTCGAGACATGCACACTCCTCAAAGCATATCCTAAAGAGACGTGTTGGAAAAGTGTCCCTGACACCATACCTTAGCGCCCCGAGCATATCTCTAACAAGACAACGGAATCTTTCGTCGTACGATCTTCTGCCTGATCATGTCACTAAGCATGTCGTCTGTTGGCGGCACAAGTTCCCATAAGGATATCCTCTGATCCTCCTTTTGTCTATTACAGGCCGAGCGAAAGACCCGCTTGGCCAGCTATCGGTCGTCCGGGCGATCTTGTCCTCTGGCCGAGCGGAATGGCCACTCGGCCAATATCTCACTGTTCGGGTTCCGCTGCTATGCAGAACAGAGAAGCTGTGTTTGAATGTAGTATGCTCAGTCATCACTAATTAACCAATGTGAGTCCGAGCGGACTGGTCGCTCGACACATACCTTGTCTGTCTGAGTGTCGGAAGCTCGGTGCATGATTGAGTTGTGCTAACATCTGCTTCATGTAGGCTCGGCAATTCTTCCTCCCGGTCGGGCAAGGGGACGATAATACCGGGGGGCATTGACCAACTTGACTTTGACATCCACCATGTCATTGACCACCCTTTTGACCGGGCCTCTCCTCATCACCGGATCACATGCCTCCCTCTCAAGTCTAGTCGAAGGAGACTGCAAGTCCGACTGATTGGACGAGATAGTCTGGAGATCGGTTGGCCGATTGGTCGTGATACTGGTTGGACCCCGATCGGTCTGCCCAAGGGTGTCGGACAACCCTGAGATTGCTCATTGAGGCTGATCGGTACTTCACACACTCGCACTTGGAGCAATTTGCTGTTTCTGTCCTTGGCTAAGAGCGGTCAACGCTAACATCATCCGAATCCCTTCGGAATTCGTGCAAATCATCTCCATTAAAGCTGAGCGCGCACCCACGCCTGTTAATGACGTTCATTAAATGTTGCCCTGTAGGCGTGTGTCACGTGTCATTGTCGTCGTCACCGCACGCCCGAAGTGGTAGACGTTGATGTGACGTTTAGCGGTTTGAATTCAACGAATAGATCTGCACTCCGGCTTCTGTGACCTAGATCGGACGACCTCGGTCGGTCGAGCTCAAGTTTTATAAAGTTGCGGCGGTGGCTTCATCTTCTTACTCTGCCTCCTCCACGATAGCTGCTGGCGTTCCTCTGTGTGACTAGTGCTTCGGCGACCGCTTGCTCTCCCCAGCATCGACTACTCTTCTGTAAGCTCCTCCGAATCCTCTCTGCTTCTTATCTTCGATCTGTTGCGACCCTCGTAGCTCTCTGCATCTCCCCCGTGCTCGCGGTATCTTTTGTTTGTATTTCTCTCCGTCGAACTCTTTGTGTTTCTTATTTTCCGGCAATGACCAGTTCCTCACAGTCGTCGGACCCCTCACTGAGCTCTGGTATTCTACCATGGAGACCAGGTTCGATGCGGGCGACACTGAAAGTCTTAGAAACGCCTTTGGAATCCCTTATAATCATGAGGTCATTTTGGCTTCTTTGTCCGATCGACCAAATTACCCGCCGAACGCACCATCTGCTTGTTTCGAGACCAGTTTATCGTCGGCCTGCGATTTCCTATCCACCCCTTTGTCATCGAAGTTTGCAATTATTTCTGTGTTCCTCTTCTGCAACTCGTCCCAAATTCTTTTCATCTGCTGTGCGACGTTGTTGTCCTATTCTGGCTGCACGACATCTCTTTGACCCCTCAAGTCTTTTATTATTTCTACTACTCCAAGCAATCCGAGCTGGGGACCTATCTCTTTCAGTCTCGGATCGGTCTAGTATTTTTTGATAAGATGCTCACTTCAAATAAATACTAGAAGGAATATTTCTTCTTCATGCGGCTTCCTGAAGGGCCAAGCTTCCGAACCCAATGGCAGGTCGGACTACTACCTCAGCCTGACCTGAAGAAGTACAAGAGCCGACCAGATTACCTTCACGCTGCGAACCTGCTGGTCAATCAAAAATACGATATCCACAAGTTGCTGCTAGAGGGTGTGGCTGAGTCTGATTCGCACGAGTCTCCCGAGCGGCTTAGGTATGAAATTTCTTAGCTCCTTTCTTTGGAGTCTAACTGATTTGCTTTTTTTTCCTTTTGCAGCGAAAATCATGATGCGAGTGCGCGCGGCCGGTCTGACGAAGCTGAAGGATGCTAAGATAGAGGCGGTCGCTGTCAAGGAAATGGAGAGCCTTGGCTTGACGCCGATCGGTTCCCATGAAGGCACGCAAGCCGAGAGTGGGGAGACCCCCACCGTCATTTAGACAGCCAGCATCGAAGAAGTTGCTGAGCCGCTCCTAACTCTCGAAGAACATCCCATCTCTCAAACCGAAGGTACCGGGTCTTCAGATGATGGGTTGCCACTCGTCAAGTGCAAGAGGCGTCGCACGGAAAACACCTCCCGATCCGCCACCTCGGCCGTGGGTACCGCCGAGCGGGTTGGCACTTCTTCCCCTGTGGTTGTCCCAACAGTGGAAGCCACTTTGTCCGATCGGACACCATCTCTAGCCGAGCCATCGTCAGAGGTCATCGCTGCTCCCTCGGTCTCATTTTTACCGCTGCCCCGAACCCTACGAAGACCACTAGTGTCCAGGATTCAACCAGCGTCTGTCGCCGCTCCTTCAGGTCCGATGGTCTCCTCCTCGTCTTGTTAGGATCCTACGTACTCGGCTAGAGAGGGGGGGGTGTGAATAGCCGCCCCAAATTGCTCGTTTCTTTCTACAAATCAGGTTAGCGCAGCGGAAAAATAACAACAGAAACGTAAATGGAGAAATCAAACCTTAGACGCAGCGATGTAACGAGGTTCGGAGATGAAACTCCTACTTCTCGGCGTGTCCGTAAGGTGGACGAAGCCTATCAATCCGTCGGTGGATGAGTCCCCGGAGAACCGGCTAATATATACTCCTTGTGGGTGGAGAAACCTCGCCACAGAAACTTCTTGCAACAGCAAGAAAAGAGTACAAGGAGAACAAGAAATAAAGTACAATACAAATGTAAACTTTCTTGCCTTCTCTTCGACTGGAAGAAGCAGCCGCTTCCAAACCTCAGCCTAGGAAGCTCACGCGAAGCTTCAAAGCAGCTCAACAAAGCTCAGCAGCAAGCTTGCGGCACCAAGAGAGAGAAGAAGAAGAAGAAGAAGAAGGAGGCTCGCAGCAGCCCCCTTTATAACTGCGAAGAAACACAGAAGAAATCTGGCCGTTGCGTCGCAGCTGGTACTGAATCGATGCGTGGACCGATCAGCTCCATGGATCGGTCCACGACCGATCCATTCCCTCCTCCTTTGTTTCTGTTCCGTCCCTGATCTCTGTGAGGAATCTGATCGGTCGGGGACCGATCAGGTCTAACTTGATCGGTCCCCGGATCGATCGGCCCTTCTTCGCCTCGCTCTGTTCGGCTCGATCGACTCGATCGGTCACCGGACCGATCGGTTAACACTGATATGCTCGATGTGTTCGATCGGATCACCGGCCGATCAGAATATTCTCAGATCACTGGATCGATCACCGGATCGATCCGCTCATGGTTTTGCCCAAACGAAGTTCAAACCAACATCCGGTCAATCTTGACTGTTGGTACATTGCGCCTAGCATCCGGTCACTCCTTGACCTGCTAGGACTTCCCGCTAAGTGTCCGGTCAATCCCTTAGACCCACTTAGACTTTTCTCTCCGTACCAAGTATCCGGTCACTCCTATGACCTACTTGGACTTCCCATCACCGGATGTCCGATCACCCTTGATCCATCTGGATTTTCCCTTGCCCGGCTTCACTTACCGGGACTTTCACCTAGCTTCACTGGGTTTTCACCGGCTTCACTCATCAGGATTTCCACCTGGCTTCACTCACCAGGACTTTCCAACCGCCTAACATCCCAGTTAGGACTTTCTCATTCACCTAGCTTCACTCACTAGGATTTTCACCGGCTTCACTCACCACGAATGCCTGGCTTCACTCACCAGGACTTTCACCTTCACCTAGCTTCACTCACTAGGATTTTCACCTGAATTCACTCACCAGGATTTCCCGACTGCCTGGCTTCACTCACCAGGACTTTCCACACTGCCTAACATCCCAGTTAGGACTTTTCCGTGCCAAGTCTCCATACTTGGACTTTTCCAGTGCCAAGTCTCCATACTTGGACTTTTCGCGTGCCAAGCTCCCTGCTTGGACTTTTCCAGTGCCAAGTCTCCATACTTGGACTTTTCGCGTGCCAAGCTCCCTGCTTGGACTTTTCCAGTGCCAAATCTCCATACTTGGACTTTTCTAGTGCCAAGCTCCCTGCTTGGACTTTTCCGTTGCCAAGTCTCCATACTTGGACTTTTTCCCGAATCAGGTCAACCAGGTCAACCTTGACCTACGGTTGCACCAATAATCTCCCAAACATCTATTCTTGTCCCATATCAAGAATACAACTCTTCCACGAGTGTCAAACATCAAAATACAACTCAACTAGGTCAACCTTGACCTAAGGTTGCACCAACAATCTTCCTAAGTCAAACATCAAAATACAACTCGAGTCAGGTCAACTCGAGTCAGGTCAACCAGGTCAACCTTGACCTAAGGTTGCACCAACAATCTCCCCCTTTTTGATGTTTGACAAAACCCATAATCAAGTTAGGTTAACCCGATAACCTAACTTAGGTTTTCCAACCATCTTCCAATGTCCAATGTTCTTTCCTTGAACATTCTCTGGACATTTTCCCCTTAGGTTAACCCGATAACCTAACTTGGGTTCTCCAATAATTCTCCCCCTTTTTGACACACATCAAAAAGAATTCCAATGTTCTTCCTTGAACATTCCTTGACATTCTTCCCCTAGCTTAGGTTAAACCGATAACCTAACTTGGGTTCTCCAATAATTCTCCAATGAACACTCTCCCCTTTTTGACACATATCAAAAAGGAAAAAAAAAGGAGGGTATCAAGGTCAAGAGTTTCTTCCTAATGAAAGTCCCATACCTTTCATTGAAACTCTTAATTTCCCCCTTGATACTAAACTCAACAATCAACTTAGTGATAATCTCATATCACTAATCCTCAAAAGTCTTAAGGAGTAAAAACTCCCCCTAAAAGTCAACTCCCCCTTGACAATTAGGTAAAACTCCCCCTAAAGGTCAACTCCCCCTTGACCATTGCACCAACAATGTCTTTGTGAGTTCCAAACCTTTAGAAATCCAAAAACACCATTTCCATAACTGAAATTTCAGACAACAGCTGAAAATCAGAAACTGGCACGCTCTGATCGGTCCCCAGACCGATCAGAAACCCCATGGATCGGTCCCCAGAGTTGAAATCAGAAACTGGCATGCTCTGATCGGTCCCCAGACCGATCGAAACCCCATGGATCGGTCCACAGACCGATCAGGACTTACCTGGATCGGTCCCCAGACCGATCCAGACTCTGATAGGCAGATTTCTGAAATTTCCTTCCCGAAATTCAGAAACTCCTAGAAAATTCCAGAAAATTCGAAAAATTGTGAAATTTTGAGGATACATTCCTCATAACATATACTATCATGGAAAAATAGTTTTCTATGAAAATAACTTCCATTTTTCAATCTTGATACAAAGTTCAAAAACTTTGAAATCGTTCAAGTTTAACTCAACTTTGTATCACAATGTTCAATGATGAATGCTATCACTAGGAAAGCTTCATCAAGGTTTTTCAAATCAATTTTAAAATGTTTTTAAAATCATTTGAATTTAGGACCATAATCTTAGGGCTAGATGTACATGACTTGTACACAAGCTTTCCCTATGATCCTCCTTCTTGAATTAGTCTCATCTAGGTACAAGAACTATGCACCTTGATCCTAACTCATGATCCTAATATCTCACACACATCTAAGGTGTATCAAACACATCCAAGTCAATTTTGATGTGAGATATGAGTTTAGGTTATCTTAGGCTAGATTCTCATGCATTTTCTAAACATTAATTTGATCTCCATATCAAATTGTGTCTTAGTCCTTAAATCAATTTCATTGATCATTAATGCACAAGATGATGACATGGCATAGCATATGGCAACCAATCATGGCAAGTTAGCACAAATAAAATACCTAAATTCCCTATCTAAGTATCCTTAGCCTTAGCTAACTTAAAATCTAACCCTAGATTGCCCATATATCCCTAAGAGAAAACCAAAATCCCAATTATGGTATTTCTCTAGGTTTTCTTAAATTGTGCCAAATAAGATTAAAATCGATATTTTTCAAATATGGCACAATTTACTCTTCAAGGGGTAAATAATAATTCTTTTTCATTTTCAAAGGTTATCAAAACCTTGAAAATGCTCCTTGAGTGTCAATTTCCTCAAAGTTGGGTTAACTACCCTTCTAATTGGAGTTGACACTCTCTAACCCATCTATGGGATAGAGAAGATACTCCTAGGAACCCAATATCTATGTGAGCTCATTGGGTTCACTAAATATTCACTAGGGATGCCTTCCCTAGCAACCCTCCTAATGACCCTCCTAGGCTTTGAAGCCTTGGTCATTTGGGACTCATCAAGATCAACTCTAGGGGTGACTCCCCTTGTGACCTTGGTGGTGGTCTTCCTAGCCCTAGGTTTTGTTCCATAATCGAATGGAACATTGTGGTAAGTGGGCTTGACCACTTGGGACTTAGATTTGTGACCCAAACCTTTCTTGTCCTTGGACTTGGGTTTTTGACTCTTAAACCCTAGAGATGACTTCTCCATGTTTTTAAGAGCCTTTTCTAAATTATCAAGTCTTGACCTCAAGACTTGATTTTCTCTCTCTAATACCTCAAGTGTTAATTTGTCATTTTTCTTTGAGGTATTCCTAGGCATATGTCTAGATGATTTGGGATTTCTACCTAGATTTTCCTTAGCCTTAGATGAGTTAATTCTAGGGTTGGCTTTCCTAGTGTTATCCTTATCTAGGCTCACATGTTTGGCACCTAAGCATGTGTATCGATTTCTATAATTAACATGCTTATCATTCTTGACAATAGCAATAAGGCTACTAGCATGCATCCTACTAGAATTGCAAGAATGTGCCTTAGAGATTACCTTAGGGTTTGCCCTAGCTCCCCCTATACATGTGCTCGATCTCTTATCCTTGTGAGATTGCCTCCCTCTCGGACATTGGCTCCGATAATGTCCCCTTCGCTTGCATTGGAAGCACACCACGTGCTCCTTGCCCTGTGTTGGGACTCCGGCTTCCTTGACCTTTGGTGCCGGTGGAGTCTTTCTAACCCTCTTTGGACATTTACTCTTGTAATGTCCATACTCCCTACACTCAAAGCACATTATGTGTAATTTATTTGAAATTGAAATGCTTGAGTTACCTAGGGTTGAGGTGGGATGTATGCTTTCTTCTTCATCCCTTCCGGAGATAGAAGCTTCTTCCTCTTGCTCCATTCTTGAAGAAGAACTCTCCTCCTCTTCTTCCTTATATGTTGAGTAGCCCTCAACTTCTAATTCCTCTTCTCCATGATGTGAGCTACTTGGCTCACTTGACTCCTCTTCATGGCTTGAAGTGGAGTTCCCCTCATGGAACTTAGCCAAGTTGTTCCATAACTCCTTGGCATTGTTGTATCCATCTATCCTACACAATATATCGTTAGGTAATGAGAATTCAAATATTTTCATTACCTCGTCGTTGATTGTGGATTGGTGGATTTGCTCCTTCGTCCACTTCTTCTTCTCAAAAGGTTTTCCTTCTTTATCCATCGGAAGAGTGAAACCTAATTGTACACAAGTCCAATTTTCAATGTTAGTCATAAGGAAATACTTCATCCTTACCTTCCAATACGCGAAGTCGTCGCGATCGTAGAAGGGTGGAATGGTGATGTCTTCTCCGAGTTGATCCATCTCTAGCTTTGCTCCCACGGGTGTTGATTCGATGAAGAGCGACCTTGCTCTGATACCACTTGTTAGGATCCTACGTACTCGGCTAGAGAGGGGGGGGTGTGAATAGCCGCCCCAAATCGCTCGTTTCTTTCTACAAATCAGGTTAGCGCAGCGGAAAAATAACAACAGAAACGTAAATGGAGAAATCAAACCTTAGACGCAGCGATGTAACGAGGTTCGGAGATGAAACTCCTACTCCTCGGCGTGTCCGTAAGATGGACGAAGCCTATCAATCCGTCGGTGGATGAGTCCCCGGAGAACCGGCTAATATATACTCCTTGTGGGTGGAGAAACCTCGTCACAGAAACTTCTTGCAACAGCAAGAAAAGAGTACAAGGAGAACAAGAAATAAAGTACAATACAAATGTAAACTTTCTTGCCTTCTCTTCGACTGGAAGAAGCAGCCGCTTCCAAGCGCCTACAACAGCAGGTGACCCAGCCGGAAGCTCACGCGAAGCTTCAAAGCAGCTCAACAAAGCTCAACAGCAAGCTTAGCAGCACCAAGAACAGGAAGAGAGAAGAAGAAGAAGAAGAAGGAGGCTCACCAACTCCTTTATAACGCGAAGAAACACGGAAGAAATCTGGCGTTGCGTCGCGGCTAGTACTGAATCGATGCGTGGACCGATCGGGCTCCATGTGGATCGGTCCACGGACCGATCCATTCCTCCTCCTTTGTTTCTGTTCCGTCCTGATCGGTCCATGGACCGATCAGAACTCTGATCGGTCCGGGGACCGATCAGCCTATGCTGATCGGTCCCCGACCGATCAGCCCTTCTGCGCCTCGCTCTGTTCGATCGACTCGATCGGTCACCGATCGATCGGTTAACACTGATGCTACTCGATGTGTTACCGATCGGTCACCGACCGATCGAGAATATTCTAGATCACCGGATCGATCACCGGATCGATCCAACTCATGGTTTTGCCCAACGAAGTCCAAACCAACATCCGGTCAATCTTGACTGTTGGTACATGCGCCTAGCATCCGGTCACTCCCTTGACCTGCTAGGACTCCCGTAAGTGTCCGGTCAATCCCTTAGACCCACTTAGACTTTTCTCTCCGTACCAAGTATCCGGTCACTCCTGACCTACTTGGACTTCCCATCACGGATGTCCGATCACCCTTGATCCATCTGGATTTTCCCTTGCCCGGCTTCACTTACTGGACTTTCACCTAGCTTCACTCACTAGGATTTTCACGGCTTCACTCACCAGGATTTCTGCTTGGCTTCACTCACGGGACTTTCCAACCGCCTAACATCCAGTTAGGACTTTCTCATTCACCTAGCTTCACTCACTAGGATTTTCACCGCTTCACTCACCAGATTTTCCAATGCCTCACTCACCAGGACTTTCACCTTCACCTAGCTTCACTCACTAGGATTTTCACCTGGATTCACTCACCAGGATTTCCCGACTGCCTGGCTTCACTCACCAGGACTTTCCACACTGCCTAACATCCCAGTTAGGACTTTTCCGTGCCAAGTCTCCATACTTGGACTTTTCCAGTGTCAAGTCTCCATACTTGGACTTTTCCCGTGCCAAGTCTCCATACTTGGACTTTTCGCGTGCCAAGCTCCCTGCTTGGACTTTTTCAGTGCCAAGTCTCCATACTTGGACTTTTCGCGTGCCAAGCTCCCTGCTTGGACTTTTCCAGTGCAAATCTCCATACTTGGACTTTTCTAGTGCCAAGCTCCCTGCTTGGACTTTTCCGTTGTCAAGTCTCCATACTTGGACTTTTTCCCGAATCAGGTCAACCAGGTCAACCTTGACCTACGGTTGCACCAATAATCTCCCAAACATCTATTCTTGTCCCATATCAAGAATACAACTCTTCCACGAGTGTCAAACATCAAAATATAACTCAACTAGGTCAACCTTAACCTAAGGTTGCACCAACAATCTTCCTAAGTCAAACATCAAAATACAACTCGAGTCAGGTCAACTCGAGTCAGGTCAACCTTGACCTAAGGTTGCACCAACACGTCTGACTCGAGCGGCTGGCGATCGGTGACAGCGACTCTCAACCTTCCGACGGAGGACTACCTTGAGCAGTGCGCCCGTCCGACCATCTCTGAACATAAGCTTCTGATCTACGGGGCACTAGCCGGTATTTGGGAGGAGGCAAGGGCCCGAGCGGCCACTATGTCTCCCGGGCAGCTCGGCAACAACCATCTGCATGATGGTTGCTACTCGGAAAGCCTAGAGGTTCCACTGTACAAAAATTTTGTACAAAGGTCTGAACCTTTTCCTAGCTACCATGTGTTCTTTTAAATTAAATTTTGGATCGCCTGCGGAACTTAACACGTTTGATCCAAAACTTAATCTATTTGTTATTTTAGGTTTTGACTTGGATCTCCTGCGGAACTTAACACGTTCGACCCAAATCACCTTAAGTTATTAATTTCATTAAATATTAATTTCCATAATTGGTTCCCAGTACTGACGTGGCGAGGCACATGACCTTCTTGGATATGGGAGCAACCACCACCGACTAGACAAAACCTTTTATAGAAATCTAATATTTAATTTCCTAAAATAACTTTAGGTTAACCGAAAAGAACAATCAAATCACAAGGAAAAATAAAACAAAAGAACACAACTTCGAAAAACATATTCGAAATACTAGAATCGTAAGCCTCTTGTATTTGGTATTATTTACAAAAATAACTAGTATGATGCGGAAAGAAAAAATACTAGTTATACCTTTTAGAAAGACCTCTTGATCTTCTACCGTATTCCTCTTCTAACCTCGGACGTTGTGTGGGCAACGATCTTCCGAGATGAGAATCCACCAAAGCACCTTCTTCTCCTTTCTTCAAGTTTCGGCCAAGCACAAAGCTTCCAAAAGATGAAGATCTTTTTCCACCAACCAAGCTCCAAGGGATACAAGCTTTGTCTCCTTCTTCTTCTTCTTCTCCAAGTAGTATCCGGCCACCACAAGAGCTCCAAGCCAATAGAGAAGGTTCGGCCACCACCAAGAGGAAGAGAAGAAGAGAGGTTGGCCGGCCACAACACCAAGGAAAAGAGAAAGAAAAATAGAATAGTGTCGTTAGCTTTGAAGCCTCCTCTACCCCCTCTTTTATAATCCTTGATCCTGGCGAATAAGGAAAATTTAATAAAAATTTCCTTAATTCTTTTTCCATTGAAAAGGAAAAATTATTTAATTAAAAACAATTTTCTTTCTCAATTCTATTTGGCCGGCCACACCAAAGCTACAAACAAGGAGAGTTTTAATTAATTAAAACTTCCTAATTTATCTCCAGAAATTTATAAAATTTCTCCAATAATTTAATCCCTTCATGATTGATTTAAAAAGGAAATTTAATAAATTAAAATCTTTCTTTTAAACATGTGGATAAAAAGAAAGTTATCTCTAAAAATTAAAATCTCTTTTAATCTACAAATAAGGAAAGATATCAAATCTTTTCTCAATCTTTTGTAGAAACTAATAAAAGAGAATTATTAATTTTTAAACTTTCTTTTAAATCATGAACATGGTTAAAAAGGAAAGTTTTCTTAAAATTTAAAATCCTCCTTTAATCAACAAATAAGGAAAGATTTCAAATTTTAAACTCTCTTTTAAACATGTAGATGATTTACAAATAAGGAAAGTTTTTACCAAAATTAAAACCATCCTTTTAAACTACAAATAAGGAAAGAGATTAATCTCTTCTCTTAATCTTTTGTAGAAAGCTATAAAAGGAAATTTTTAATTTTTAAACTCTCTTTTAAAATCATGATATCCACATAAGAAATAATTTTAATAAAAATCCTTTTAAATATTCTAGTGGTCGGCCACCTAAGCTTGGGACCCAAGCTTTGGCCGGCCACCTACATGACTCATCCACTTGATCTTGGCCGGCCCTAGCTTGGGTTCCAAGCTAGCTTGGCCGGCCCCATTGGATGGGTAAGAAGGTGGGTATGCGGTGGGTATAAATCTCTATATACTAGAGGCTACGATAGGGACCGAGAGGAGGAATTGGTTTTGGTCTCCCGATGAAATTAAGCATCCCGTGTTCGCCCCGAACACACAACTAAATTTCATCAATAATAATTCATTCCACTAAAGAACTATTATTGAACTACCGCACCAATCCCAAATTATATTTTGGGCTCCTTCTTATTATGAGTGTGTTAGTCTCCGTGTTTAAGATAACAATGTCCACTAATTAAGTAAGTTATTGACAACTCACTTAATTAATATCTAGCTCAAGAGTAGTACCACTCAACTTCATCGTCATGTCGGACTAAGTCCACTGCAGGTTTAACATGACAATCCTTATGAGCTCCTCTTGGGGACATTCTCAACCTAGATCACTAGGACACAGTTTCCTTCTATAGTCAACAACACACACTATAAGTGATATCATTTCCCAACTTATCGGGCTTATTGATTCATCGAATTAAATCTCACCCATTGATAAATTAAAGAAATAAATATCAAATATATGTGCTTGTTATTATATTAGGATTAAGAGCACACACTTCCATAATAACTGAGGTCTTTGTTTCTTTATAAAGTCAGTATAAAAGAAACGACCTCTAATGGTCCTACTCAATACACTCTAAGTGTACTAGTGTAATT
The DNA here is from genome assembly GCF_018446385.1 of Zingiber officinale. NCBI lineage: Eukaryota > Viridiplantae > Streptophyta > Magnoliopsida > Zingiberales > Zingiberaceae > Zingiber > Zingiber officinale. The sequence goes on from NC_056004.1 coordinate 19,051,591, forward strand.
ATATAGTTAAGATAAACTAATACCTAATTACACTACGATCTTCCAATGGTTTGTTCCTTTCCATTATGGTCGTGAGTTACTGTTTATAATTTATAAGATACTGATAACATGATCCTCTGTGTGTGACACCACACACCATGTTATTTACAATATAAATTAATTGAACAACTACATTTATCATAAATGTAGATATTTGACCAATGTGATTCTTATTTCTAGATAAATGTTTATACTAAAAGCTAGGCTTTTAGTATACACTCTAACAATCTCCCACTTATACTAAAAGACTAAGCTGCCATATCTGCTGCCATACATCTGATTCCCAACCCTTCAACATGTCCATCAAAAGCTCTCGCTTTAAGGACCTTAGTGAAAAGATCTATAGGTCATCATCTAATGCATTCTAGGCGGCAACAACTTCTCCTCGTTTATACGATTTCTCGTATTGGGTAGTACTTGCGCTCTATTGTGTTTACTTGCCTTATAGACTCATGGTTTCTTCGAGTTTGTTACTGCACCATTATTATTACAATAAATTGTAATAATCTTTGGACAAACTAGAAATCATATCTAAGTCTATCTTGAGGTAATTAAGTCATTCAGCTTTTATGGTTTCCTCAGAGGCTTGCCATATACTAAGCTTCTATGGTGGAGTCCAGAAAAACACCTATGCTTATCACTCTTCCATAGTTATGACTTTACCTCCTAAAGTAAACACAAAACCCTGAGGTTGACTTATTATTGTCCCTATCCGATTGGAAGTCAAAATCCATGCAACCCATAGGGACCAAATTAACTGCCTTGTAAGCTAGCATATAATCTCTAGTTCCTCTAAGGTACTTTAATATATGCTTTACTGCAGTCCAATGTCCTTGTCTAGGGTTACTCTAACTATGCCCTCGGCAAAACAGATTTCTGATCTCGTGCATAGCATACATTAGGTTGTCTAACTGCCGAAGCATAAAGAACTGCCTACATGTCCTCAATCTCCTTTGATGTCATCGGAGACATCTCTTTAGATAAAGACACTCCATGCTTAAGAAACCTTTCTAGGAGTTTTGCATGCTTATAATGAGCAAGGATTTTTCCGATGTATCAAGCTTGGGATAAGTAAAATTTTTTTTTTTCTTGCGATCCCTTATTACTTTGATCTCAAGAATATATACATTCTCCCAAATCCTTTATATCGATTTGTTTGGACAACCATACCCTTACTTCTGACAACATTTTGATATTGTTTCCAACTACCAAAAATGTTATCTACGTATAGTACAAGAAATACCACCACGCTTCCATCACACCTTTTGTATACACAAGACTTATCCGGTTACTAAAACCATAGATCTGGATTACTTTGATAAACCGGATGTTCCAAGACCTTGAAGCTTTACCTCAGTCCATAGACTGATTGAGCTTGCACACAAGATGCTCTTAGCCCTTTGCAATGAACCCTTCTGGTTGCTTTATATGGATGCTTTCTTCAAGACTTCCATTAAGGAATGCTGTCTTGACATCCACTTGCCAAATAGATAAAAGAATCCGGATAGAACTAAGCATGGCTACCAGTGAAAAAGTTTCCTTTTTCATCAAGCCTTGCTTTGAAAGTTACCACCTTCCTGTCTATCCCTCTTTTCCTATTATATACCTTTTTACACCCAACGACTTTTACACCATTTGGTGATTCTATAAGCTTCCAGATTTTATTAGAATACATATATTCTAATTCTGTTATTCATTACTCTTTGCCAAGATGCTGCATCTTTATCTTGGAGTACTTCATCATATGACCGGAGATCAGGTTCATGTCCTCCAGGGATCGAATCCAAAAACTCTCCCAAAACATGAACCTATTTAGGTTGCCTAACAACCCTCCCACTACGACAAGGCATTTTCTGTAATTGTGTATCATATGTGATACGTGTTGCAGTTTTCTTGTGGTATCTCATCTTGTACAGTTGGTACTAGGTTAGACATGTCCTTTATTATTTCTTTAAGAACAAATTTACTTATGAGCACGTGGTTTATAATATAGTCCTTTTCTAAAAATCAGTCATTGATGACCTTCTGATTTTTAAGACTATAAACCTACTTTTTTTTTTATCTAGGATAATTTACAAACAAGTGAACTCCTATCCAACTTATCATTATCTCTCTTTAACATATGTGCTAGATTACCCGAATCCGAATATGCTTCAAAATAGGCTTACGCCTATTCAGCAATTCTATATGAGTAGAGAGTTATGACTTGGAAGGCACTATGTTCACTTTCATTTTCAGAGTTTATCCTTAAAACAAATTTGGTAATTTTCTGAATAACTCATCATCTATCTAATTATTCCATAAGAGTTCTTTACCTTCTTTCTACTACACCATTCTGTTGGGGTGTACCAGATGCAGTTAGTTGGGATTGAAATCCAACTTCTGATAAGTGACTCATAAAATCTCTCAAGAGGTACTTGCCACTACGATCTTCCATAGTGACTTTTTACTTTATTTCTCTGCATCAACCTTGTACTCTTTGAACTAATCAAAGTACTTAGTCTTGCGGTACATTAAGTAAATTTATTTGTATCTTGAATAGTTGTCTATAAATTAGACAAAATATTCAATACTACCTCTTGTCTGGATAGTCATAGGATCACACAAATCAGAATAAACCGATTTCAACATATCTTTGACTCCATACCCCTTGGACTTAAAAGCTTCTTGGTTATTTTTCTTCCAAGTAAGACTCGCAGGTTGGAAAGATTTCCACTACCAATGAACCCAAAAGTTCATCAGCTACCAATGAATCCTACTCAAGTATAACCTAGCTTTAGATGCCAAAGATATAATTGGTTCATTTCCGAAGGTTGCTTTCTCTTAAAATTAGAAGATGTGTTACTAATTTCCATTTGTTGCATCGTGGGAGCTATTGGATTATAAATTGTCAACCATCATACCAGAATAGATAACTTTCCTATTTTTCTTGATAACAACTTTGTTATCAAAATAGACATAATATCTATAATAGTTTAGAAACTGAAATCAGGTTCTTTCTAAACTTGGTACGTAAAGATAATTACTTAAAATCCATATTTTATTCTTATCAAAGGATAAACATCTCCCACTACAACAGTTACCACTTTTACAGTAGTGCCCATGTGGACGGTGATTTACCTTTCATTTAGTTGTCGGGTTTCCTGGAACCCTGCAATGAATTGCAGACATGATTAATGACATCTTGTATCTACACTCCAGGTTCTGGTAGATAACACCACTAGACATGTTTCAACTAATGAATTAAATACACCTAAATTGTTCTTAGTTCTAAGAAGACAGTCTACCTTAATGTCCAAGTCCTATTTCCAATCATTACAATTGGGACTACTAAGTCTTTTTCTATAGTATGACTACTAGGGATTGACAAACATCCTAAGAATCACAAAAACATTTGGTCAAGATCAACTCCTTAAAATCTCCATGAATTTTGTGTATACAAAATCGAAGAGGAGATTTTATTCATTAATTTTATTATCTCGTCAACTTTACTTTATGACGAATAAAATTAATAGTTGATCTGTCTTTGATCAAATATTTGGTCAAAACTCTTTGAATTTAAAATAACATTGATTCCTCAAACAATATTATTTAAATTTACCAACACCTCAAACACCGTGAATTTTGCATGCCACGTTAGTGTGGACGTATACAAATTCAACATTTGTAAAAGCAGGATTTTACCCATTAACTATCTTGTCAACGTATCTTTATGACAAATAAAATTATCTCAAACACCGTTAATTTTGTATGCCACGTTAGTGTGGACGTATACAAAATCAATCATTTGTAAGAGGGGTTTTAACCCTTTAATTTTATTATCTTGTCAACCTAGTTTTATGACAAATTAATAGTTGGTTTCATTTGGTCACACAAATAATAGCAGTGACTCCGATGGGAGGATACTATTAGATGTGTCTAAGTGTATACCATTACTTGACACTAAGTCCATTAATAAGATTATGCCCCTTCGTTGGGGAAGATCACACGCTCTTAATTAACTTCCTATAGTCATCCAAAATGGAAGTACATTCTAGTGATCCACAAACAAGCTCATCGGTTATGGAGGAAGGCACTCGAGCCAACGAGCTTGTTTGCATCACTTACAAACCGATAATGGAGACCATGGGATTTATTTAAAATCCCTCTCCCATAGTTATTTATAAACGAGGAATTTTAACTATGCTAGCCTACTAGTCATGTATACTAACATGCACACACAGACAATATATAAAAGCAATAAATAGAAAATCTAATTTTCAACTATTATGACTTTTATCTCTAGTTGTCCTCCGTGTGTTGTCATCCCAAGCTGCTGCTGTCTAGCTGTCGCATCCATCTTGCTCCTAGTCTCGCTGCGCCTCTGCTAGCGCAAGATTCGATCCGCGACATAAATAGAATTTTACATTTTGATCCTATATTCCATAAAAGGAATGTACATGTATCTAGATCAAAATAAAATCCTAATAAAACTAAATACAGCTCCTGCTGTATTTTAATACAATCATGCACACACAGATAAATGCCCTTGACATGTCCAAGGGTCCAATCACACACATAATAACTAAAAGCCATAATAGTTGGATCCTGCATCCACAAAGTTAGCACATCCTACTATTAACTTGCCTAAATTATGTATGACATGTGCATAATTAAACTAATACCAAATACACAGAGGCAAAACCCTAGCTCGATACCAATTGATGGTTGCTACTCGGAAAGCCTAGAGGTTCCATTGTACAAAATTTTGTACAAAGGTCTGAACCTTTTCCTAGCTACCATGTGTTCTTTTAAATTAAATTTTGGATCGCCTGCGGAACTTAACACGTTTGATCCAAAACTTAATCTATTTGTTCTTTTAGGTTTTGACTTGGATCTCCTGCGGAACTTAACACGTTCGACCCAAATCACCTTAAGTTATTAATTTCATTAAATATTAATTTCCATAATTGGTTCCCAGTACTGACGTGGCGAGGCACATGGCCTTCTTGGATATGGGAGCAACCACCACCGACTAGACAAAACCTTTTATAGAAATCTAATATTTAATTTCCTAAAATAATTTTAGGTTAACCGAAAAGAACAATCAAATCACAAGGAAAAATAAAACAAAAGAACACAACTTCGAAAAACATATTCGAAATACTAGAATCGTAAGTCTCTTGTATTTGGTATTATTTACAAAAATAACTAGTATGATGCGGAAAGAAAAAATACTAGTTATACCTTTTAGAAAGACCTCTTGATCTTCTACCGTATTCCTCTTCTAACCTCGGACGTTGTGTGGGCAACGATCTTCCGAGATGAGAATCCACCAAAGCACCTTCTTCTCCTTTCTTCAAGTTTCGGCCAAGCACAAAGCTTCCAAAAGATGAAGATCTTTTTCCACCAACCAAGCTCCAAGGGATACAAGCTTTGTCTCCTTCTTCTTCTTCTTCTCCAAGTAGTATCCGGCCACCACAAGAGCTCCAAGCCAATAGAGAAGGTTCGGCCACCACCAAGAGGAAGAGAAGAAGAGAGGTTGGCCGGCCACAACACCAAGGAAAAGAGAAAGAAAAATAGAATAGAGTCGTTAGCTTTGAAGCCTCCTCTACCCCCTCTTTTATAATCCTTGATCCTGGCGAATAAGGAAAATTTAATAAAAATTTCCTTAATTCTTTTTCCATTGAAAAGGAAAAATTATTTAATTAAAAATAATTTTCTTTCTCAATTCTATTTGGCCGGCCACACCAAAGCTACAAACAAGGAGAGTTTTAATTAATTAAAACTTCCTAATTTGTCTCCAGAAATTTATAAAATTTCTCCAATAATTTAATCCCTTCATGATTGGTTTAAAAAGGAAATTTAATAAATTAAAATCTTTCTTTTAAACATGTGGATAAAAAGAAAGTTATCTCTAAAAATTAAAATCTCTTTTAATCTACAAATAAGGAAAGATATCAAATCTTTTCTCAATCTTTTGTAGAAACTAATAAAAGAGAATTATTAATTTTTAAACTTTCTTTTAAATCATGAACAAGGTTAAAAAGGAAAGTTTTCTTAAAATTTAAAATCCTCCTTTAATCAACAAATAAGGAAAGATTTCAAATTTTAAACTCTCTTTTAAACATGTAGATGATTTATAAATAAGGAAAGTTTTTACCAAAAATTAAAACCATCCTTTTAAACTACAAATAAGGAAAGAGATTAATCTCTTCTCTTAATCTTTTATAGAAAGCTATAAAAGGAAATTTTTAATTTTTAAACTCTCTTTTAAAATCATGATATCCACATAAGAAATAATTTTAATAAAAATCCTTTTAAATATTCTAGTGGTCGGCCACCTAAGCTTGGGACCCAAGCTTTGGCCGCCCACCTACATGGCTCATCCACTTGGTCTTGGCCGACCCTAGCTTGGGTTCCAAGCTAGCTTGGCCGACCCCATTGGATGGGTAAGAAGGTGGGTATGCGGTGGGTATAAATCTCTATATACTAGAGGCTACGATAGGGACCGAGAGGAGGAATTGGTTTTGGTCTCCCGATGAAATTAAGCATCCCGTGTTCGCCCCGAACACACAACTAAATTTCATCAATAATAATTCATTCCACTAAAGAACTATTATTGAACTACCGCACCAATCCCAAATTATATTTTGGGCTCCTTCTTATTATGAGTGTGTTAGTCTCCCTGTGTTTAAGATAACAAATGTCCACTAATTAAGTAAGTTACTGACAACTCACTTAATTAATATCTAGCTCCAAGAGTAGTACCACTCAACTTCATCGTCATGTCGGACTAAGTCCACCTGCAGGGTTTAACATGACAATCCTTATGAGCTCCTCTTGGGGACATTCTCAACCTAGATCACTAGGACACAGTTTCCTTCTATAGTCAACAACACACACTATAAGTGATATCATTTCCCAACTTATCGGGCTTATTGATTCATCGAATTAAATCTCACCCATTGATAAATTAAAGAAATAAATATCAAATATATGTGCTTGTTATTATATTAGGATTAAGAGCACACACTTCCATAATAACTGAGGTCTTTGTTTCTTTATAAAGTCAGTATAAAAGAAACGACCTCTAATGGTCCTACTCAATACACTCTAAGTGTACTAGTGTAATTATATAGTTAAGATAAACTAATACCTAATTACACTACGACCTTCCAATGGTTTGTTCCTTTCCATTATGGTCGTGAGCTACTGTTTATAATTTATAAGATACTGATAACATGATCCTCTGTGTGTGACACCACACACCATGTTATCTACAATATAAATTAATTGAACAACTACATTTATCATAAATGTAGATATTTGACCAATGTGATTCTTATTTCTAGATAAATGTTTATACCAAAAGCTAGGCTTTTAGTATACACTCTAACACTGTAGATGTCCACGGTAGTGCGTTTTTCAATAATCAATTTACGCCTTACCTCCGATCGGGGCTAATTTTTTTGTCTGCTAGCAGTACTGGATGGAGAGCGTGGTCATGTGCCAGCGTCTTGTTTTTGTAGAGGACGAGCTCAAGAAGCTCAAGATCTCTGGTGGAGCATCGTCTTCCCAACGGCCATCGGTCGCCGAGCTAAAGGCCGATCTGGAGAAGGTCCAACAACTCCTTGTGGCCGAGCAACAGAAGTCGCCCGATCAGGCTATCAGGCTGGGTCAGATTGAGACACAGTTGAAGACCTATGACAAAAAGCTCGAGCTGACCTCCACAAGAAAACAACGAGTCATTACTGACCTGGAGCTAAAGAACCAGGAGGCTCAGCGGCTCGCCCAAAAGCTTAAAGAACCTGAGGGCTATATGATCCCTAAGCGGGCCTACCAAGTGGATGGAGAGGAGTCTTTGAATAAGAAGCTCCAGGATGCCGAAGCTGCCCTAGAGGCCTCCCGTTCTACCCTGACGGTCTATCAACAGGATGAGCCGAGCCGATTTGTAGTGATAAAGCAGGAGTATCTCTGCTCGGATCAGTTTACTGACAAAGTTATCTGGCGGATTGTCTGAGCATTCGAGCTAGCCATTGATGGGACTCTCTAGCAACTCAAGGCGGGCGGTCATCTCCCCGAAGCCTTGACAAATGGGATTATCAACTGCAGTCAGGTGAACGACTCCATGCCTGGTGATGTATTTGATTATATAGAGTGAGTTGGAGTCCTGTAAAAGTTTGAGTCTTAAATGTATTCGTGCCGCTCGGCAGTATCCTTTTGTGCAATGAACAGTTTGCCCGCTCAGCGGGGCTTTTCTTTATGAGTTTATTTCCATGCTTGGCGCCCGTTTTTTCCGCTCGGCTATAATCATGGCCTGTCTTCGGTCTACCCCGACATATTACGGGTCGTCAATCGACCTTTGACGAATCAATAGTGTCCATACCTTCTTCTGGGTTTAAAGTTGCTGCTCGACTGTCGATGGAGATCGGATTTTAATGTCGTTGCTCGACAATTCGATGAAGACGGGGGTTTAAGGTCGCCGCTCGATCGTCGGTGGAGACCGGGGTTTAACGTCGCCGCTCGACGATTTGACGAAGACAGGGATTTAAGGTCGCCGCTCAATTATCGGTGGAGACTAGGGTTTAACGTCGCCGCTCGACAATTTGATGAAGATGGAGGTTTAAGGTCGCCGCTCGACGATTTGACGAAGACGGGGGTTTAAGGTCGCCGCTCAACCGTTGGTGAAGATCGGAGTTTAAGGTCGCCGCTTGATCATTGGTGAAGACGGGGGTTTAAGGTCGTCGCTCGACCGTTGGCAAAGACTGACGTTTAACGTCACTACTCGACGATTTGATGATGATCCGGCGTTTAACGTCGTCGCTCAACGATTGGTTAGGTCGTTCGGCACAGAGCTCGAAATATGAGTCTTTTATTTCTGCCCTGCACACCAAGAGCACAGGGATATAAAGATATATTTGACTATTACATTGACACACCTTTCACTTGGCTCGGTAAGGCTGGAGATGGTTCACGCTCCATGGTCGCTCCAGTCGTCGCTCATCCTCATCCTCCAAATAATAGACGCCCAAACAGAGCTTCTCCATGACTCTGAAGGGTCCAGCCCACGGGGCTTCTAGCTTGGTGACGTTGCCGACCGGCTTTACTTTCTTCCACACCAAGTCGCCTACTAAAATGATCTTGGGATCACCCTTCGATTGTAGCTCTGCCTCATTCTTTGTCAGTATGCCATCAGTCGAACGACCGCTTTAGCACGCGCTTCGTCCACCAAGTCCAGCTCTAAAAGCCTCCGCTCAGCATTGTCTTTGTTGTAGTGTTGTATCCGGTCGAATTCAACCCCGACTTCGACGGGGACGACCGCTTCGCCGTCATATACCAGGTTGAAGGGTGTTGCCCCGGTCCCTTCCTTGGGAGTCATGCGGATCACCCATAGCAGGCTAGGGAGTTCATCTACCCAGCTCCCTCCGACGTGGTCGAGCCGAACGCGCATGATCCGAAGTATTTCGCGGTTGGCGACCTCCGCCTGCCCATTGCTCTGAGGGTAGGCTACCGAAGTGAAGGCTTGCTGAATGTCGTACCTATTAGATCGTAGACGTTCGATAGAGGGGGGGTGAATATCGATTAAAAAAAATATCGAGAATACGCAGCAGAAAGAGTAAAACAAAAAGAAATGACACAGGTAATTTTTTACTTGGTTCGGAGCCTGTGTCGACTCCTACTCCAACGCCCGCACGCAAGGGTACTTTCGATGGGCAATTCACTAGCAATTCGAAATTGTTTACAACTTAAAGTACACGAAAGTTAATAAAAAAAAAACTGACAATAAAAAAGAAGAATGAAAAGAGCGTTGTCAGATTGTCTTCGCAGCGTCGCAGGAGCACCAGAGAACGAATCGTGAGTTGTTGTTGGAGCTTCAGCCTTTACCCTCCTTATATAGGAGGTTCGGGGCGCCTGGAACTTCTAGGGCGCCCTGAATATGACGTAGCCGAGACAACCAGGACGCTCCGTGTGGCGAAATGACGTTGCGGATAAAATTTCACCTCCGAGCGCTCGGATCCCTCCCAAGAGCTCGGACCCTCATTTTCCAGCAGATTTCTTCCTGCAAGAAAACGTTAGTCTGGAGGCAAATATAAGATATATATCCTGCAACACAGAGTATTAGCACAGTTTAAAATCAAATAGAATATTAATTAGATTTCGTCTCTCCGAGACGGGAATCTAGTCAAGATCTCGACTTAGAGTTCCAAAATGATTCTAAGTCGGATCAGCGCCTAAGTCCCTTCCCGGGAACGCGCCCTCACAATCGCTCTCCTCCAGTGACTTACCTTCACTTACCTGCCAGACGTCCGGTCAGCCCTTCGACCCGTCTGGACTTCGTGTCAGCTACCTGGTCAGCTCGTCGACCTAGCTGAGCTTCCCTGCAACACTGAGTTAGCACAGTATTAACAGAATTCAAGTATAACCTAGGGTTACCTCCTAGGGTTGCCTAGATTCACTCACTAGGACTTTTATTGCCTAACTTCACTCATCAGAACTTCCTCCACCTAGCTTCACTCACTAGGGTCTGACTTCACTCACCAGGACTTCCTCCACCTAACTTCACTCATTAGGATCCGACTTCACTCACTGGGACTTCCACCATCTAGTTTCACTCATTATGGTCCCACTTCACTCACTGGGACTTCCATTTTGCCTAACCTTTAGTTAGAACTTACCTTTGCTAGTCATCTAGTCCTGACTAGACTTCTCTCTCTCAAACATCAAGTCCTGTTTGGGTTAATCCTTGGTCATATTGTTAAACATCAAAACCCTAGAGGTCAATTGTACCAACAGTATCCTTCGCACCACTCCTTGAGCTTCTAACCTGTGAATTATCTCCCATTATCGGAGACGAGTCGACGCGGGATCCCGAATCGGCAAATGATGTGCTGCCAAATGAACTTCATGACCATCTACTCGGTTATCCTAGCCAGCGGCTCGGCTTCAACCCATTTGGAGAAATAGTCAACCACGACGAGCAGAAACTTCCTCTGACCCGTCGCCATGGGGAAGGGCCCCACGATGTCCATGCCCCACTGGTCGAACGGACAAGCCACTGTGGACGCCCTCATCTCCTTGGTCGGCCGGTGCGAGAAGTTGTCATACTTCTGGCAGGACAAGCAAGTGGCAACCGTCCGAGCGGTGCCCTCTTGCAGGGTCAGCCAAAAGCATCCAGTAAGTAAAATCTTCCTTGTCAATGAGCGGCTGCTCGAGTATTCTCCACAGGACCCTTGGTGTACCTCATGTAGTATGTAGTCAGCATCCTCCGACCCGACACACTTAAGTAAGGGCCTAGAGAAAGCCTTCTTGTAGAGCTGATCTCCAATAAGGGTAAACCGACTAGCCCTCTTTATTTGCTTCACCGGCCGAGCGTCTGGTCGGATGTGAAGCTCGTGTTGCGCGACGCTCGGCAAGATCCCGGGGAGCTCGTGCGTCTATCACACGAATACATCATGGTTTTGTTGGAGACAGACGACCAGCTCCGCCTTCTGGTTAGCTCCCAGGTCAGACGCGATGAAAGTTGTTGCCTCCACTCGGCAGGGGTGGATCTATACTTCTTCCTTTTCTTCATAGACTAGAGTAGGAGACTTTTCAGTGATAGCGCTTACCTCTAGCCGGGGTGTCTTCCGAGCGGACTTGGCTTCGGTTTTGACCATCTTGACATAACAGCGCTAAGCGGCCAATTGGTCGCCTTTGACCTCTCCTACCCGGTCTTATACTGGGAACTTGATCTTCTAGCAGTACGTTGAGACTACCGCTCAGAATTCGTTGAAGGCTGGTCGACCCAGAATGACGTTGTAGCCAGAGGGGCCATCCACCACAATGAAGATTGTGGTCCTGGTCCTTCTGAGTGGCTCCTCTCCGAGTGATATGACCAACTTGGCTTGGCCGATCGGTAGAACTTCGTTGTCGGTGAACCCATATAGTGGGGTCGTCATCGACAGTAGCTCGCCTCGGTCGATCTGGAGCTGATCGAAAGCCTTCTTGAAAATTATATTCACCGAGCTCCCTGTGTCAACAAAAATCCGATGAATTGTATAGTTGGCGATTACCGCTTGGATAATGGGGGCGTCATCATGAGGGACTTCCACTCCTTTGAGGTCCTGAGGTCTGAAGTTGATTTCGAGCCTGCTCGCTTTCTCCTGACTACAGCCCACAGCGTGAATTTCTAAGCGCCGAGCGTATGACTTCCAGGTTCGGTTAGAGTCACCGCTGGTTGGTCCACCAATGATGACGCTTATTTCTCCCTGAGCGACATTGCTTATGTTTTCTTCTCCCAAGCGGTCGACCTGCGTCACTCGTGTGAAGCTCAGGGATGGTCATTGCTCCTCTGTTGATGGTGGCGTTGCCGCTCGGGTGACTGCCTAGTGTCTTCTCGTCCCCCGGCGGTTTGATGTCTGTGTCGTCGATCGAGTGAAGGCGATCAATGACGATAACCCCTAGGTGTCGGTCGGGCGATTGGCGTCAACCCACGACAGTCGCGGGTGTTATGGGATGTCGATCGGTGGAAGGAACAAAACATAGGTGTCCATACCTTGCTCTCATATGTCTTTGATCGATTGGAAGCCACATGCTGCACGACCTGTGCCCTTATTTCTTGGTGTGGTCGACCTTCGACTCTCGACCCCCTTGGTGGTTGGTGGATGCTCGATGGTCGTCGTTCGGTTGTCGTCGAGGGATCGGATGGCGCCTCCTTCCTTCTGGCTACCTAGGTCTCCTAGCTCCACGTTTATATACTCATTAGCCTTCTTGAGCATATGGTCGTAGTCACGGGCCGACTTCTTGATGAGCGATCGGAAGAAGTCTCTCTCTACGAGCCCCTGGGTGAAAGTATTCATCATGGTCTTAGATGAGACCAAGGGGATATCCATAACTACCTGGTTAAAGCGTTGGATGTAGGCTCTGAGGGTTTCTCTCGACCCTTGCTTCAAAGAGAACAGGCTGACGCTTGTCTTTTGGTAGCGCCTGCTGCTTGTAAAATGGTGGAGGAAGGCCGTTCGGAAATCCTTGAAGCTTTGTATTGATCTATCCGGCAACCTCCTGAACCATCGTTGGGCCGAGCCAGACAGCGTTGTGAGAAAAGACTCGACACTTCACCCCATCTGTGTATTGGTAAAGTGTAGCAGTATTGTCGAACTTTCCCAAATGATCATCCGGATCATCGATCCGCTGTATTTTTCAATTGCCAATGGAGCGTAGTACCTTGGCAACGGGTCTTGAAGTATTGGTTCGGAGAACTGGCGGTTGATCCGCTCGGGAGACGCGTCAACTCGGGGCGCCCTGCCTTTCCTTGCATCCCGAACGAGCGCTTCGTCTGAAGAAGATCCCCTCTCCTGATTTGCTTATGCAATCTCTGAGAGCGTTTGGATCAGAGCCCGATGGAATGAAATAGGTGCGGCGGGTGGAACTTCTCCATGCGTGCCGATCGGCAGTCTATTTTGTCTTCAAATAGAATACTGCTCCGGTCGGTTGTCGTGAGCCGCTCGGCCTCTAGAAGCCGACATTGCTTATTGCGCCAGTTGGTCGGCTAGTGCCTTTTATTGCTATTGCTCGACTATCTTCGTCGCTCGTGCTTGTATTAGTGCGTCGAGCTCCTCTTGAGTGAATGTCACGGTGTGAATTCGTCTAGCATCATCCATCTTCTCAGCTCAGATATAGGTGCGCTCCCACAGACGGCGCCAAATATCCGTAGAAGCTTAGGGGTCTTTATATAGGACTCCGGGGAGGGCATGCACGCTTCTCGAGGCACACACACTCCTCAAAGCATATCCTGAAGAGACGTGTCGGAAAAGTGTCCCTGACATCATACCTTAACGACCCGAGCATATCTCTGACAAGACAACGGGAGCTTCGTCGTACAATCTTCTGTCTGACCATGCCGCCAAGCATGTCGTCTGTCGGTGGCAAAGGTTCCTAGAAGGATATCCTCTGATCCTCCTTTTGTCTGTTACAGGCCGAGCGGAAGACTCGCTCGGGCAGCTATCGGCCGTCCGGGTGATCTTGCCCTCGGGCCAAGCGGAATGGCCGCTCGGCCAACATTCCACTGTCTGGGCAGAACGGAGAAACTGTGTTTGAATATAGTCTGCTCGGTCGTCACTGTTTTACCGATGTGAGTCTGAGCGGGGCTGGCCGCTCGACACATACCCTGTCTGTTTGAGCGTTGGAAGCTCGGTGCATGATCGAGCTGTGCTAGCATCTGCTTCATGTAGGCTCGGCGATTCTTCCTCCCGGTCGGATAAGGGGACGATAATACTGAGACGTTGACCAACTTAACTTTAACCTCTATCATGTCATTGATCACCTTGCTGACCGGGCCCTTCCTCACCACCGGATCAGCATACTTGTTCAATTTCTATATAGCACGTTAATCGTTACACTAATATCCCTTTTAATAATATGAATTTGATAGTTCGCTGGGACACACCATATGGGAAGCAAGCATCTTATCTGGAGCAATCAGATTGCCAGTGGTCCGGAGTGCAATCTGAGGCTTCGCCTCCTATGCCTCAACTAGAAGCTCATCCCTTCAATTCATTTGAGAGATTATGAAAGCCATTCACAGCTACCTAAAGGTTAATCAGCTTTAGTTGAGGTACTTGAAATTTCGCTTCTGTCTTGACTTGATGATTTAAACCTCCTCGTGGACCCAAGCCTTCTTGCATGATGACCTATTTTTCACAGGCACAATGCCATATATATGAGATCTTCATCATGCGTACCATCGTTAACACAACACTACGTATATAAAAAAACAGGAAGGGAAAGGAAGCAGCATGGAATGCGAATGTGATTATTTACCCTTTTTACTTATTGTCTAAAACAGTAGATTTGCCATAATAATAGTTCAGCTGAGTGCTTGGTATGAATGGTGATAAAAAGATAAATATGTTCGCTCCCAGTGTTTTTGTCAATTCGTCCCAGAATCAATACGAAGGAGATAAATCACGGACGGTTACTTAATTTTGAAATAATGACTAACACATAAGGAAGATATTATATCGACTTTGTCGAAATTTGAATCCCAAATTTTATAATGATAACATCTCATACGTTAATCATTAGATCCATCCGAAAATCCCTCGGAGTTTTTAGAATAATAATGTAGTAATCATACAAAGGACAGGTACCATTAACTCTTCAACCAAGTCAATCTTGGAACCTCTTCATCACTCCATGTACTTCTCAGGGCTGAACAGTTATGTCTGGACTAATGTGCAGCCTTATCTTGCCAGCCTAATATCTTCATTCAATATTTCAAATGTAAGATTTATTTTGTTATCAAAATGTTTCATATACAACTGTTTATGAATCATTTTGTTCGTTTTTTTTTTAATTTGCAATGCATTCTTGTCTAAAATTTAAAACTTAAATGCACGAAAATAATTTATTATTTAACATCAATCCTTCAAAATTAAATTAATATTAAATTGAAACTGAATAAATTATTTTTTTTAAGCTAACTAAAATATTAATTAATTCAATTAAATACTGAATTAATTGATTTTTAATATTTAAATTCCATTTTAACTTTTTAAAATCCATCATAAAATTAATTTCAACTCTATCAATGGTTTCCAATGAGAGTTTCGAAAATTAGTCCACATGTCTAAATTAACATTCTAATCCTAATCGCATAATGATGAGCAATAAAAAGATTCTTATGTTTATATATATTTTTTTAAAAAAAGTATTCTTTTTTGGATTTGGAGAATATCTTTAACACAGTGCCAATCAGAAAAGCAAAATATGGGGTTAGTAATATTGTAAATTTTTCTACATTTTACTCCAAATTAATTTTAAAAATTTAAAAATACTTTATATTTTTAGAGTAATGAATAAATTATGTTCTAACGTTTTAAATTATATATATATATATACAGAAATGATATATTGCGGATAAAATCGTGCGAATCGCTACGGACTTACCTTCCTGATCGGTCACCAGTCCGATCAGGGAACCTCCTGATCGGTCTGTAGACCGATCAGGGGACCGATCATTTTCTGATCGGTCTACAGACCGATCAGGAGGTTCCCTGATCGGACTGGTGACCGATCAAGAAGACAAGTCCGTAACGATTCGTACGATTTTATCCGCAGCGTATCATTTCTGTATATATATATATATAGGGGAATGATTTATGCCGCGACTTCTCTCCGCGACCCACCCTCCGCGACCCAGTTGGCAGCTCACGTGTCCAACTCCACGTCCTCCGCGACCCACCTCGGCCTCGGCCTCTCTCTCCGCTTCATACGCGGTTAAACTCTTCTCCTCGGCATGCCCTAACTCCCTTCCCCTTGGAATCTCTCGCTGCCTCCTTCCACTTCTCTCCGCGACGGCATGCCCTAACTCCCTTCCCCTTGGAATCTCTCGCTGCCTCCTTCCACTTCTCTCCGCGACGGCGTGCTCTAACCCTCTTCCCCTAAGCAGGCAGCCTCCTTCCTCTTCTCTCCGCGACAGCGTGCCCTAACTCTCTTCCCTGCTGCGACGGCGTGCCCTAACTCTCTTCCCTGCTGCGACGGCGTGCCCTAACTCTCTTCCCCTCAGCAGGCAGCCTCCTTCCTCTTCTCTCCGCGATGGCGTGCCCCTAACTCTCTTCCCCTCGGAATCTCTCCGCGACGAAGAAGCACCAGCCTCCTCCTTCCTCATCTCTCCGTGACCAAGCAGCAGGCTGCCTCCTTCCTCATCTCTCCGCGACCAAGCAGCAGCTCTGACAAAGGCGAGTGAGTTTTTGCCTAACCTAATCAGATTAGGGGTGCTGCTAATTTCTGAATCTTCGCTTGGGTGCTGCTAATTTCTGAATCTTGGCTTGTAGTTGTGCATTGCAACCCTCACCTCTTCCGTTCACAGCCAAGCAGCAACGAGGACAGACCAGGTGAGAGCTATTGGGTTACAGTTTAGCCGATGAAAGTTTCCTATGTTTGTGTTTTATGATGCCCCATCTTTGAGTTGTCTCTTCGAGCAAGTAGGCATGTAGGATCTTTGGGTTGAGTGAAATCATATAAGAATGGACATGAAAAATTCATTACATACTAGATATTGAATTTTAATGGCATTGGAAACATTTTGCAAGATGATGGCATTGGATAGTACATTTAACTTTTTGCTAGCATTGGAAACTTTTTACAAAGTCATTTTGGGAACTCAATTCTAGATTCACTCATTCTATGAACTGATCTTGCTGCCTACATTATGTCGTGGAGGAATTTTTTCCTTTGACCTACTTGTTTGTTTGTATTCTGAAATAATATATTAGGGTTCTTGGTGGATGCTTGTTTACAATTACTATATTGTCTCTACTTTTGGATCTGTTGCTTTTGGTGGAAGGAATTCTTTAAGTGATTAAATTGAGGATTTTATTTTTCCCTTTCTTGATACCTACTTTTTCCTTTATAATTCAAATTGCCTAGTTATAAGTGTGTTAATTCATATAATTTAGCTCCCAGCTCCTTACAAGAGTGTTGATTCATATAATTTAGCTCCCAACACTACAAGAGTGTTGATTCAAATTGCCTAGTAAGTGTAGGATTTATCATGTTTTTTTAATATGTCTATGTTTTTTGTCTAATTTCCGGCCCTGTTATCTGTTTTGGTCTATCTTTGTTTTGTATTTTCTTCTCTAGTATTTTTTGTTTTATTTTTGCTCAAATTGTTTCATTACTTGTCCCTTTTCCTGTTTATTTCAAAGGCTCTGTTATTTGTATTTTTCAGGGTCTGATTTCTATTTTTTTCATGGCATCATCAAGTTTTAGTAGCATCGACAATACGAGATTTCAACCTGTAACATGTAGAGACTGCGGACGAAATACATTGGTGTGTATTTCTAAATCAACTAAGAATCCTGGGAGACAGTATTACAGATGTGTGCAACATGGATGGCAACAGTGGGTGCCGACTGATAATAGTTCAACTGACAAAAGTGCAATTGAATGCATTGCTTCTCATGGACATAATCTGAGGATAATCAATGTACCAAAATTCATCTGGATATTAGTGGGTTTGAACTTGATTCTCTTAGCCATAATTCTGATTTTGGTGTTAAGTTTATTTAGATAGGTTGTTTTAAATTGTGTTGATGTTGTAATGTAACTGTTGTACGTTTGGATTTAGAGACATAATGTTAGTGTTGAAATTATCATTCCCCTTTTATTATTGATTAAATATTATTATTAAATTTATTTTATTAATTAATCTTGTTAATCCGCATATAGCTTGCAGTGTGGACACAACAACAGGTGCCCGAGCTTTAAATTCAGTTGAATTATATGTGTAGTTTAATCTTCAATTGGATGATAAATTGCATCAACTTGTAGATATTTGTTTAGTTTATCAAAGTATGACCTTGTATTTCGATTATGAAAAATTATGGATAAATGAGATGCCTAAGATTCATCAATGAATAGAAGGCTAACTCGTGGTAAAAAATATCTTCAATTAGCCGAAAACTATGAAAGAATATATGTCACGCTGGAGGTCTATACATTGTTTGTACATGGAGCATGGCCACATCAAAGTTGGTCCACATCTCATAACTACTTGGCACCAAAATGATTAGGACCTTATGATCAAACACCAATCAAACAATTCATAAACTCTAATGTGCAATGTTGGAAGGACTCTGTATTCTAGCTTCTTCCTTCCACAGTGAACCACTAGTGTCAAGATGGCGAACCAGCAAGCGAAGCCCATTATCCACACTACTCGTCCATATGCAAAACGCCAGTCCCAATCTCCATCCTAAAAAACGTCGATACGTATCGTGACGAAAACCAACCAACAACACTTCAACAAGCAACCGTCGGCGGCGCCGAAAAATTCCGACAAACACCTCCCCGAATTTTTTGCATTCTCAAATCTCCAGGCATTGGCATTTCTCGAAGATGAACTATTTTTACATTCTCAAATCTTGAGGCCTCCTTTTTGATAGTTTTGAGTCCAATTATCTCATAGGTAATTGACCATTATTAATAGTTCTAATATATATATATATACAGATTCAGTTAAAATTAACTAATATAAAATTTAAAAAATTAAACAATAAAATCTATGAACAATTCACAAATAGCCATGCCAGATTTCCCAAACAAAAAAACAAAGAAGATCCTGTGAAACAAACAAAATAGAACAAAACTTCCACAGCCATCATCATGCATGGATATGAACAAGATTAGATATTTTGTTAGGTCACCTGTCCTCCATCTCCACTTTCCATCAACACTCAACGCAAGGCACCTTATGAGAAAACAGGTTCAGCATATTGCAGTAACAAATCCAACCTGCATCGATGCATCAAAATTTGATATATTAACTCTCTAGAAAAGAATCATATTAAAACCAGTTAAAACTATGTTACTGCAGGATGTTCTTGATATCAGAAAATAGACTGAAGATACAGGTTTGATATCATTTCAGTGTTTGAGAGGAGAACAAACCTCAAGAAGCTTTTTCTGTCACCCCTTCGATTCAGCAGGGAAATGCCTCAGAAGGCAAAATAGGCTAGAGTATTCCATCTAGAAAAACTAAATGTCACAACAAACACTTGAAAAAGGAGGAAAGCAAATGGAAGGTTGAAGGCCAAGAAACCTGGAATGGATCTGTAGAAAGCATCATGAGCATGGTCTCTGTTATGGCATTAGAAAAAAAGAAACTCAACGGATGTAGCCTAGCTATAACTATTACAGAATACTCTAATAAAAACTCAAGGTTGCAGAATTACCATCGCTCATCTTTGGATGGTTAACCTTTATGCCACCTGACACAGAAAGAACTGTAAAAAATATCAACCATGTAGTCATAAAAGGAAGATGCAGAAAACCGTTGCAAAGAATAAATAGATAAAATGAACTATCTAAACACTTCAACAAATAAGACAGACAACTACACCACTAACATTACCCCCCAACAATCAGGATCAGTCACAACTCCAACAGACCAAAAATGGCTAGAGAGAAATATTCTAACACTACAAATATGATAGAGGAGTGTCACCTGAGATGACCGGAGTGAGAATCCCATCACCGATCGCCATACAAGTGCCAACAAGAACAAGAATGAGTAGAGAATAAAGAGCAAAGGTACCACCTGAATGAGGGAATAAAGATTTTATATTTAATACACAATAGAGCACTAAAATTACAATAGAACTAAAATATCCTAAGACTACATTAATTCCCACAATTTTTTGATGTGATAAAGCAGCAGTTTTGTACTGGATTGTTCTAAATCATTGATGGACAATACTAGCAATAAGTGAACTTTACACATGTACCTGCTACAAAGATATCCTCTAAAACGCTTTGCATTTGCAGTTCTCTTCGTAACAATTTACAAAATCAACAGTACTTGGTCACAGTTTACAAAATCAAAACCTTTAGTGTCACAGTTTACAGACAACACATATTAATCAAGCCCAGTTTGATAAATTGGATACAAAATCAACAGTAATTCAACAATTAGTTTCTTGCTTCACAAACATACAAAACTCCCAGCTAACAATTAGTTTAGAAGCAGAATCCATGTTCTTCCAAACCAGCACTTAACAAAATTTCATGTTCTTCCTTGCATTGAAAACTGCCTTATTCAATTCTCCCTGCACCAAGCCTTATAAAATTCTACTTGCGTGGAAATAGAAAACAAACCCAATGATATAAAGCATTTTCATTAACTAACCTGAATTTTCATTCCATCTTGATCCAAAAAACAGTACCAAAAGAAAAGTTGTACTCATAGCTGCAAGATAGATTATAAATAAACTTTAAACTAGCTAAAACAATAAAAAGAGCGAGGTACAAAACAATAACACACAATTACTTTAAGTATCTATTATATGCATCACATACCTTCTTTCGGCCCTTTGCAATTGATTTATTCATAATTTGTTCAACCTTAGATTGCTTCCTCTTTGTGGGTGGACGACCTTTGGTTCTTACTTTCAATGGAGAGTGTATCACTTTTGCCTCAGATGTAGATGCTTCTTCAAATTGTCCAACCCTTGATTGCCCGTTCTCCATAGCAATAATAAGTTTTTCCTTAGTGTCTTTCATGATTTCCACCAGAAAAGAACAAATCTCATCACTTTCGGCTCCAAGTTGTTGAACCTCTTGCATCAATGGGGTGAGAGTATTATACCGAAGTCTTTTTTCACTACAACCATATCCATCATATATGTTACTGATGCTTTGATACCCACGCTTAATATCTTTGCGCCATCGGTTCATAATATAACTCATAGGAACCTCAATAACCTTCATTCTCATCAACACTTTAATCACATGCCTACATAAAATTCCCCGGAATTCAAACAAACGGCACATACACTTCAATTGACAATCTAACTCGGTATAATGTACCATAAAGGAAACTTCTCTTCCAGGTTTTCCATTATTTCCCAACATATTTTCTACTACTTCAAATATTAAAGTTGTCCCTTCTTCCCTCAATAAAGAGGCATCGCAAAACATCAACCCTCTTATTTCATCTTGGAACAACTTAAATATATTGTTAGTGTAGGCATTTTGGAATTGTCTTTCAATAGAATGACCAAGAATAACTGGCATGATAGAATTAAAAGAAACAAAATCCATTTTTTTTTTCATTCTCAATATTCTTCTTCAATGCACTATCATACTGCTCAACAAATTGCTTCAAAGATGTTTTAGAATGAACATAGTCATAAAAATGCATTCATACTTCACTTCTTTGAGTTGTGGACATACCAGCCCAAAAGTGATCTTTAACATACACAGGTATCCATCTATTTCGTTCATCATATAAAGATTTCAACCAATCATTGTTCTCCAACTTAAACTCCTCAATCATTTTTAACCAATTCACATCACATTCATCAACAGTAAGAGAGTTATAAACAATGTTCTTCAATTGTTTCTTTATCAGTTTGTATTGAGCATGACCACCTAACTTCACTGGTAGTTTTTTCATAATATGCCAAAGACATAGACGATGATGAGAATTCGGAAATACCTCTTCAATTGCGATTGCCATTGCACGACATTGGTCTGTGATTATAGCCTTTGGAGCACATCCGTGCATACATGTCAACCACGAGTTGAACAACCATGTGAATGTTGCTGAGTCTTCACTTGATATTAATCCACATCCCAACAGAATAGACTGCCCATGATGATTCACCCCAACAAATGGAGCAAAAGGCATGTCATAACTATTAGTCAAATAAGTTGTATCAAAAGTCACGACATCACAAAAGTAATCATACGCAACCCTACATCTTGCATCTGCCCAAAAATATTCTTTATTCGAGATTCACCATCTAAATCCAGACATAAAAAAATTTGGGTTCCTACTTTGCATGCGACAAAAATAATTACTCAAAGCTTCAAGATCTCCTTCCCTAACCTCAACCTTCTAGCTTCGAAATATAATTTCTACATTTTCTCTCATCAAATGATAAATTCTCATAACCTCCACCTCAACTACACAAGAGTGAAAACTTTTGTTTAAAGTTATTCCAGCTTGATCATTTAATTCTAATTTTCTCTTCGTAGCTGAATCCAATACTTTATTACATCTAAAATATCGCGACTTTCCAGGGCTCAAGAGATGATTATGTTCAAGGTCTACACTAGTTATCACAAAGTTCCCATCATTTCGAACAGCTACATTAATCTTAGCTTTGCAATTTGTCTTACTAGAAGGTCGAGGGTGTAAAGCATTTTTGCTTGAGATACTTTTTACGATTTTTGGCACATCCAATAGAAAAATATTTTGTTTTCCATCATCTCCATTCCTACCACCTAACTTCGAAATACCAAAACCAACACTGGTAGCATAGGAATTATAAAACGTACGAATTTCTTCTTCAGAGGAAAATATCATTCCAATCTCAGGTAGCTTCACTTCTTCGACGGTAGATGGAGATAGGTCTTGATCCGCATGATCGGTGTTATCTTTCATCTCATTTGAATCAAATTTTCCTTCTTCCATAATAATTTCTTCACCTACATTTAGTAAGAGAAAAGTTAATAACATAAATCATAAAAAAAAACAGAGAACATGCCCTAAAAAGTTAACCCCATAACATAAACCAGAAATGAAACATAGAACGGAAGAGGTGAGGGTTGCAATGCACAACTACAAGCCAAGATTCAGAAATTAGCAGCACCCAAGCGAAGATTCAGAAATTAGCAGCACCCCTAATCTGATTAGGTTAGGCAAAAACTCACTCGCCTTTGTCAGAGCTGCTGCTTGGTCGCGGAGAGATGAGGAAGGAGGCAGCCTGCTGCTTGGTCACGGAGAGATGAGGAAGGAGGAGGCTGGTGCTTCTTCGTCGCGGAGAGATTCCGAGGGGAAGAGAGTTAGGGGCACGCCATCGCGGAGAGAAGAGGAAGGAGGCTGCCTGCTGAGGGGAAGAGAGTTAGGGCACGCCGTCGCAGCAGGGAAGAGAGTTAGGGCACGCTGTCGCGGAGAGAAGAGGAAGGAGGCTGCCTGCTTAGGGGAAGAGGGTTAGGGCACGCCGTCGCGGAGAGAAGTGGAAGGAGGCAGCGAGAGATTCCAAGGGGAAGGGAGTTAGGGCATGCCGTCGCGGAGAGAAGTGGAAGGAGGCAGCGAGAGATTCCAAGGGGAAGGGAGTTAGGGCATGCCGTCGCGGAGAGAAGTGGAAGGAGGCAGCGAGAGATTCCAAGGGGAAGGGAGTTAGGGCATGCCGAGGAGAAGAGTTTAACCGCGTATGAAGCGGAGAGAGAGGCCGAGGCCGAGGTGGGTCGCGGAGGACGTGGAGTTGGACACGTGAGCTGCCAACTGGGTCGCGGAGGGTGGGTCGCGGAGAGAAGTCGCGGCATAAATCATTCCCCATATATATATATACGATATATATATATAAATCTGACGGTCCGATCTGAAAGCGCCAAAAAATGGCCGGTCCAGTCCGGAACTCACGTATAAATTCACATCACAGTCCGAGTAAACCGCAAGACCGGTCTGACAGCTTCATTCGGTTCGATAATAGGCGGCCATCTATAAAAACCCCAACTCCAACCCAACAAATTCTTCACTCTTTGTGCGGACGGAGGTCACCGAGGAAGAATCAAATCCCTAGAAATCGGAAGAAGAGTTCCTGCGGCTTCCACAACCGCCCTTGATCATCACGTCCGTTTCCGTTTATGGTTTTCGCTCTATCTTATCAGTGTAAACAGACGTCCTCAACTATGATTCTTTCTTCAACTATCGTCGCTCCGATCTCGTCCCTCAACGACCTCCGCGCCTTCGGTCCTGGACTCAATCCGTTTGCACCCTTTGGCATGGGAAACTACTCCGCCTCCCGCTAAGTTCTTTGGCTTTCTCGATTGCCTTGGCTACTATGTAAAGCTTGGATCTTGCTACGGGGTTGTATCTTGTGTCGCTTACTTGGCAGGACAAGATCTTGGTTTTTCTTTTCGTCGAAAAGGGGATCTTTGCTTCTAGTGGTTTTTAGGGATTTCGTTTCGTCTTTGAATTTGATTCTTGCGGTCGTGAAATATGCCTCTTGAGCAGCAGCAGGTGAAGACTAGGAGTTACTTGTCAAGCAGGCATCTTTTCAAGCAGAGGGTCAGGGAGAGGGATGACAGGGGATGGACATTGCTTCACATTCGTGCTAGAAAGGGTGACTTGAAAGAGGTAGATGTCCTTAATTTACCGTTCAATTCATCTACTAGAAGTAATCTGTTAATAGCTTCTTATAGCGCATAGTTAGATTTTTTTTAATATTATTTTCTATATGTGTTAATGTTCATGTTTGCTACCGTTTGATAGTCAAGCTATGAAGATTAATTCTGTTTCTAGGAATGGGGAAAATACATGATCATCAGTTGACTTGTTGGCATGGTTTAGTTTTTATCAGTAAACAATGGTGCAAAATGCCTAACCAGGTCTACATGGATATAGTAGATGACGAAATCACAGGATTTATAATGTTCATATTCCGTAAGTCCCTATTGTATGGGCAACCAACCTAGTCACAATCTCTTACATCTTTTGCAATGTGGCAGCCTAAATAATTATCACTTAGAATTTTTGTATTACAATCTAGATTCTAGACCAGTTCCACTCAAGCTTTTGGTTAAGCAATTTTGGACAGCTGTCAGCATTCAACTTTAACTAAAACAATGTTGACAATGGAGTCCAGGTCACAACCAGACTCTTGAGATAAGTGATCAGTCATTCAACTATGTAAAAAAAAAAATCTTAACAATGGAGTCCAAGTGGGAAAATAATTGCAACTTTTTTCCTTTTGTTGTTTGGTTCCTGTTCAAGTTCAGCCAAGCTCATTCAGTACATCCAGAGTTATAGTTAAATCTTTAAATCAGATACACACCATTGCCCTAGGAGTTGACAATTGACTCTGAACTCTAAAGTCGATAATTGTGTTTGACAATGTCAGAACTATTTTGTTACATTGAAGTGTCTGAAGGTTTGTTCTCTGAATATGAAATAGGAATTAAACAAAATTTCAAGCTGTTGAGATGTGATTTATACAATAGGCATCATTGTTGTAGAGCAGATTGTGTGAATGTCCAATTCTTTCTCAGTATCATCTGGACACTATTGGTAAATGTATATTAATATAGCACACACTTGGTAAGGCTTTAGAAGTTCATTTTTTGGATATTGTATGTGGTTGGATAGATTGTCTAGACATATTTTATCTAAACGTTAGACTATAAAAGGGCAGCCCGGTCCACGAAGCTCCCGCTATGCGGGGTCCCGGAGAAGGATCCATTGTATGTAGCTTTACCTTGCTTTTTGCAAGAGGTTGTTTTACCATTGCGCCAAGGCTCTCCTTCATCTAAACGTTAGGCTATGATTCAGAAAAATTAAAATAACAATCATAGTTCATTTGACATTTATGTTGGTAGGGATGCCAGTTTGATAACTTTTCTTTATTTTTTGTTTATTATTAGATCTGCTAACTTAACATGTAATTGTTAATTCATATTCTATATTGTACTTTTTCAGTGTTTCTATTATGCTATCTTGGTAACCTACTTTTACAAGATTTCCAGCTTCTTCCTGCTGTATACTTGTATTGCATTACATATAAATCTGTGTTTGGGAATCTTCTTTTGAAGGGTACTATTTTTTAGTGGTATGAATACAATATATTAATCTTTTTTGCATCATTTCCACCAGTAGTTTGGTGTGGGATAATATGAATCTTGATCATTTTATTTGTTGTTGCAATTCATCTTTTGTAGGTCAAGTGTCTTTTGGATGAAGGAATGGATGTCAATGTCACTACTTTTGGTCCAAAAGCTCATGGTGCGACTCCTCTTCATCTTGCTGCACAAGGTGGGCACATCAAGGTCATGGTTGAGTTACTGGAGAGGGGTGCTAACATTGATGCTCGAACAAAGGGAGCTTGTGGATGTAAGATTTATTTCTTGAAGTATTGTTTGCTTTTGAAGATTGTGGTATCTTTTTGTTGCACAGTGTTACTTTATCTAGAAGAGTTATAAATGAGTTGTTTTAACATTGACTCTTCCCTAGTCAGGAAACCTAGCCGTGAGATGTTTATCATTTTGCCCTGGTAATGCCTTCTTTTTCAGTCTTCCATATCTCAATTATGATACCATAATTGAGTCTCCCACTAGCAAAGGTAGAAGAGGAAACTGTTATCAATTTGGGCAGTGCCTTCTTTCTTAGTCTCCCATATTCCAATTGTTACCATAATTGAGTCTCCCACTAACAAAGAAGGCTTGTAGCTTAGATGAGGAAACTATTATAATTTGCTGGTAAATTAATCCATCAGTTCCTTTACATGAGCTTGGCATGGCAAGGTTTTATCTAGAGTGGAAGTTATCTTAGACATACATGCTCAGGTGTATAGAAAGAGTATGGGTTGATGGAACTACCATTGGGTACACATGCTGCCATTTAGAGATGATTTTGATTGAGTTAGGCTTTGGATCTTGACATGGATGCCAAGACACAAATGGAGGAAATTGTCATTCCCTATTTGATTTTATGGCCATAATTGTGGGCCAATGATGGATATTATGAGTAAACTATTAGTTCTTTCATTTTGTCTTCTTATTGCCTCAATCATAAAGGATAGTGTGCTTGCAATAGTTAAGATCACCTTTTTAACTTCTTTTATGTTTTATCATTGCTGAACTTTTGTGTGAATGTGGCTCTGCATTTTATCTTCTTTTTATTTTTCTAGTAGGTGTGATTCACATTTTTTATTATTATACTGCTTCCATCTCGCACCGTGTGCGGATGGATTGTAACATACCTTCTTTTAGAAGGAAATTCTATTTTTGTAGGTGCATTTGACTGGTAGTGGAAACAATAGCTATCGAGCTCTATAAGCATTTCCATGTGGAACAAATAATAATATAGCTTAGTCTAATTGAAGATTTTAAGTATTTTGTGGTTATCTTTGCATTTGTTCTTAAGGAAACTTCTGTCGTGTGATGCCTGCCTTTCTGTTCTTGTACCAGTGTGCAATTGTTCATGTAACCTTGTTTATATGAAGCAGGGACTCCACTTCATACTGCTGCCAAAGAAAGAAACAAGAAAGCTATCAAGTTCCTGGTTGAGAATGGTGCATTCCTGCCACTGGACATGAACGACAACCGGTTCAATCCACCCCTCCATTACTGTCCAGGACTTGAATGGGCCTACGAGATCAAACGCAAGCAAGAAAATGATCTTTCTATGGCTGGAACTTCTTATAGCTCCGACTGTTAGTGACATGACCGGTTCAATACGCCTCTCCATTACTGTCCAGGACTTGAATGGGCCTACGAGATCAAACACAAGCAAGAAAATGATCTTTCTATGGTTGGAACTTCTTATAGCTCCGACAGTTAGTGACATGATTATCATTGCTGCAAGACTTGCAATTGCCGTCTCAAACTCATCTCATATGGACTCCAGTTTGGAGGAATGTACAGCTATTTGATTCCTATTTATACTTCTAAATGGACAAGCATCTATGGTTGTGTCAGATTTGATGGAGTCTCAATGAATTGTTAATGGAAAGCTGTTAATGTATTTGCACCGGAAACAATTTTCCTACGAAGTTAGTTTGCTCGGACGGATTTAACACTTGTGCTTCTGATCTGCTTTCCATAATGATTCACCTTAGGCATTTGGGCACCAACAGCCACTGAACTATGATATCAGCTTCCAAGAGGTTCGATGGATATACATTTTTCTTGTAATGCTTCGTGTGATCCCTTAAAGTTTCAATTAGATGAAGATTTTGTAGATCATAACCGAGAATTGAAAACAAAGGTTTTATCTGTCAAGGTACTAATACAGATACGTCTGGTAAAATACAAGGCAACCAACCAATATAAACAATCGTATATAGATTCAATTGATCACATGATGAGCTCAATTATACTAGTTAGGCAAGCGTAACAAAACTGGATTCAACTGTGAATTTATTAAAAGGCTACCATCTGACACCACAACGCCATGAAAATTGAGTACTCATCAGGTAATTAATTATAAATTTGTCGAGCATTAACCTCCGAATGCCTTCACAAACCATACTTAACAGAAAAGGAAATTGCGAGAAACAATACTTGGTTGAGAAAGTCATAGGATTGGCAATCATACTAGATCGAAAGCAAGGATGGTATCCTTGGCCAAAATGAGCAGCAGCAGCTTGAAATATATCAAGACCCATTTCCTTGTAACTTCATGGTGAACGTAATCCAGAAAGATCTCCTTGTAAAATCCATATATTTGCCAGTATGTGCACAAGATGAGCAGCGAGGTAGTTAACTTTGATTTTGATACAAGTAGCAATAGTGGTATAAGTGCATATGTAGTCTTTATGGAGAGCTCCATGCTCTTTAGCTTCAATCTTTCATGAACTAATACACTATTCCTTCCATGTGCAAGGGTGCCCTCAAGTGGACTGAAAGCAAGTACCTTTGAATCTTTATCATTCTTCTCTTGAGAGTTCAAATTGTTCCCTTGAGTATTAATTTCTCCAACATCTGCTTTCGTGTGCAAGGAACGAGCCACCAATGGTGGATTATACCATAGTGAACTAAAAGTGCAATTTGGGAGAATCTTGCCATAGACAGAAATCTGGATTATGATAATAAACAACAAACATTCAAATTGGTGATTATAGAGAAGTTCTAACTAAAATAATTCAACAAGGTTCTGACAAGCTTTAGAACAATGAAACAAACGTCAAACAAAAAAAAACTTTTGGTGCAATTGGAAAAAAAAATTATCAAGAGAGGTGAAGGTAAAGATTGAGAACTTAAGGTGACAAGAGTCAGCTAATTAAAAAAGAAATAGAACAAAGTCCCAGAAACTTTCTTATTTTTCTAAACAAACAATAAAAAATTCACTGTTCCAACAATAACCTATATGGAGAGTATTTCGTTATAATTATTAAATTTATCATTAATAATATTTATGATGTATATTGATTAGTGAAAAATATATTATTTAAGTTTTAAATTAGAGCATACATAAAGATTAAGTAAAGAAAAAAATTGTTTGTTCTAAAATATAATATTAATAATTCCTTTTCACTTATCTGTTCTTTTTTACATTTGATTTGTTGATTTTTTTTTCTAAAAATATCAAATGATCATTCCTACACATTTCTCTGTTCTTTACAATATCTAGATGTGTTCATGTTCTTCTTGTTTAGTTCCTTCCTAACTATATAAAGTTATGAAGTAGAGTTAAACGTAGTAACTTTGTTTTTACAAGTAACCTAAGATAACACTATGGGAACACATGCAATATGGTCAAGCATCCCATATGCAACATGGAACACATTTTAAAACACTAGATATTTTCTAACAAATAATCAAAAAGCTAATGTGTGGAAAGCAGACACTTCTTTTGGCTTCTCTCTTTCCACTAAACTTGACAAAACAGAGTGAAGAAACCACACTCCACCATTCTTCCTCTACCTTTCTTCAATGTTCCTCCACTTCATTTTGCATACTCATAGCTCACTACTCCCTCCATCACGGAGTTTAGAATAATTTTTCGTTGAAAATAAGATGAATGCATATTACTAGAGAAGATAAAATAAAAAATACTAGGTGTAACTCTGATAGATGACATAATCAACTTTTCAGATTTTACATTATTAAATTCTAAATTTGAAAAATCCAAGGGCAAAAATCAAAAGGGCACCCCAAATTAAGAGAACCATCAAATGGGTGCCCCTTTTTTTATAAAAAAAAAAAAAAAAAAAATCAAATGGGCACCCTTTCAATGATTTTATCCTGAAAATAGCCCTTTGATCCATCATAGTTGTAGCAACTGCCGAGTATCTGTTACATATGTAGAAGCTACTCGGTAGCTTCTACAACATGTAAAAGCTATCAATAGAGGCTTTTCTAGCAGAGAGACAAATTCCACAAGCAATGGATACGTAACCCCCTTACCACAGCCTATGATACATACCTAGCTTAAAAAAGAGCCTTCAAATAACTGTTTTAGCGGCTTTCAATTCTTCCATTCTCATAAGAGAAGTTGCAGAGAGAATTTCCCGTAAAGGACACTGTTAAACCATCAGGGAAATCACCGACTTGCATAAGCAAGAAAATGAACTCCAAAAGCTCCGAGGTAAATGATGAGGCCTATTAATTCAAATTCACTGACTTAGCTAAGAGGGGAAAGGGTTAGGGCAATGACATGAGGATAAGATGACATCAATACACAGTTAGGTATGATCCATTAAAGGTATAGCTATCTACCACTCAGTTAAGAGGGAGACTGAATTTGGTTCGAAGAAGCTACTGGTGGCGAATGAGCATCGATCATATAGATGCAGCTAAAAAATAAAATTTCAGGTTCAGTGGAGTCGCCAGGATAGGAAAGATTAAGAAAGGGGTGGCAAAATATTCAGATCAACATACGGAAAGCAAACGAATCGATCATATATTGATCTCAACTGGACGAGATGCAAACGTACAACTGGCAAACTCAAATGGACGCCACAAAGGGCAAGGGAAGAATAAGGTTTACCTTTCCTGATCCAAGGCAGCCGATCACCTTAGGCGGGGCGAGTCCAGGAGAAGCTTGTGCGGCGCGATCCGGTCTGAGATCAGCGGATCCGGCACCAGACAACGGGCGGGAAGCAACGCAGATGACGCCACGGCGGCACTGTTCGGAAGCGAAGGACTCGCTCAATGCCGACGGTCGGAGGAGGAAGCGATGGAGAGGTAGGGATTTGGATCGGCGCAAAAGGAAGGAAGCCATGGCCGATGTGTGGGCGAAAGAGACACGAAGCCTACGGAAAGCCTAAAACGGGATGCAAAGCCCGATATAAATATATATATCACAATCGGCGTTACGTGGCAACTGTTCTCCGTTCGGTCAATTCTAGATGGTTCCACGGACTTTCCACTCCAGATCTAACGGCTGAGATTTGCGACTCTCGTCGAGCAGAAAGGAAAGCCCTTCAGCCATAAAACCTCATCCGCCTCCACTTCTATCTTTCGTCTGCAGAGAGCTTTCTCACAAAGCAAGGCCTATACGCCGGAGTCCAACGAAGACCTAGTTTCGACTTTCCGTCCGAGGTGAGATTCCTGCCTAAATTTGTATGTCGTTTCGGTCGATTCCGCTTGTGTTCTAGGTATTTTTCGTCTACGAGGTACAGGGCTTGCTTTTTCATGCAAATTTACCTCGCGTCTTCCAGAAATTTGGCCCGTCGGTAAGCTCGTCAGAGTTCGAAGAGGACTTGGATCCTTTGCCTTCTCGTGCTTTGCAGAACAAAATTGCACGAGTCTTTTGTCACGGCGTTTTGAAGTGTTTGATGTTGTTACGGACTTTATCGTGACAAATTGATCACATGTACTTGGAAAGCGGACTGTCAAAACTTATGATTTGGAAACACTGCTTGCCTAATTAGTGTCTTATGGAAATCCAATGAGTATTGTCATCTAAAATTAGTTAAATTAAAACATATTATTCAATTAATACGATCTTCTGCTAGAAATCTTCCATTTTACTTCTTTCTCTCGCTATATGTGTGTGTACATTTTAATATCGGTCTTTACATGTTGCCATAAGGGTCTGAAAGTAGGTCGTTACTACACTTCCAGATACAATTAGTGTCAACCAATCAATGTAACTGTCCTTGACTTGTTATCGCAAGCCGTTAGACACCTAGATGAGCTCTCCTATTTCAAGGGATCTCCCTTTGTAGGTCAAAACAAATCATGTAACTCTACAAAGATGGTTCTTCAATTAGTATTTGGAAGATAAGGGTGTTTATCTGGTCATGTGTTTGTGGATGATCCTTTAACCAATTTAGTTGTGAATCTAAGTTTCCTTTTTGTTTGGTTATGAAATATTTATGTTTCTCATCAGCAGTCCATGGCTTCAACTTTCTACACAATGTCTACTTTTGGAGCGGTTGCTTCTCGTAGTTCCACAACAGACAATAAGATGCTAGCTTCTAGGCAGAAGCTTTCTTCTCTTGCTTCTATGTCACCTAGTTTAAACATCAGCAACAACAAGTTGAGCTTCAGTCGTCGAAGGAAAGGGAACTGTATGATTAATGCTATGGCCAAGGAGTTATACTTCAATAAAGATGGCTCAGCCATCAAAAAACTACAAGTATGCTTTGTTAACTGAAATATGTACCGCATATGTGTTTTATTATGTTGTAGATATATCTTTTTTCCTTGTCTATTACATAAAATCCATTTTGGGTGTCATCAGAATGGTGTCAACAAGCTTGCTGATCTTGTTGGGGTTACACTCGGTCCAAAGGGAAGAAATGTTGTCTTGGAAAGCAAGTATGGATCACCTAAGATTGTGAATGATGGGGTTACAGTAGCAAAAGAGGTAGGCAATTTGGTGTTTCCTTTTTCTCATGCTTGAGTCATCATGATATGTTCCATTTTTGTTTGATATACATGATTATGGCTACTTGGGCCTGCATAGGTAGCATGGAATGAAATGCTAACCATACTATATGCATTAGCAATATTGCTAAAAAAGTATGCTAGCTATCTCCTTGATGATTGTCCTTTCAACTGTTTATATATTCTTTTCCTCTTACTAGGAATATGAACAATAGCAACGAACAAACAATGATCCAACTATGCAAAGTCCACGTAGATGTTTTACCTCCATTGGACACTATAAATGACTATGTCACAACTAATATCTTACACTGGTAGTTACTTCATCATTGTTCTGAAAGTGGCTGCTGCCTGCCAGGTTTATTCAAGGAGGAATTTTATTGTATCTGTTTATTGGCTGGGAAAGGAATATATGGGCTTAATCAATCCTTGCTTTGTCATGGTGTCAAGTCATTTCAATTTCAATATTGACTTGATTAGATCAATTTATACTTAAATAGAAAAAATAGCATTCATTGATTGTTTAGGTGATAATTTTAGGTTTTCTTTTATATGGATTGGTTTGGTTGGTTAACATGCAACATTGTATGGATAAAATTAAGCTGATTTGTAATACATTCTATTTGGAATTTATAAATTTTTTGGGATGTTTAATTCAAAATGTGAAATGATAGATGTGTTTATTTATTGATTTTTATATTGATTTTTTAAGTTGTTTAATTTGGTATCTATTCAGTAAACACAAGTATATATTTGAACACATGATTGAAATTGTTTAATGTGATATTTTTGTTGTTTTTAAAATATGTATTGCATTTGTGTTATGCGAGGCCTGGCCAAATACCCCATTTATATGCTTTCAGAAAACTTATTGTTTGTAGAAATTCTAGTTGTCAAGATTCACAAATTGAAGAGTTCCTTTTTTCCTCCTTCAATTGTAAAATAAATTCATATGTGGAGCTTTATTCCTCTTTAGATAGGCCTCTGTTTATTCATGCAATATTGAACCTTTGTAACTTTTAACTTATGATAGGTTGAACTAGAGGATCCTGTTGAGAACATTGGTGCCAAACTAGTCAGACAAGCTGCTGCTAAGACCAATGATTTGGCTGGGGATGGAACTACTACATCTGTTGTTCTTGCTCAAGGCATGATTGCAGAAGGTGTTAAGGTACCCTATCCAAATCAACGTTTTTTTATGACAGATAGTCAAATTACCCCCTTACTATAGGGTGGATTCTCATGTAGGTAGTTGCAGCTGGTGCTAATCCTGTTCAGATTACCCGTGGTATTGAAAAAACTGCCAAAGCATTAGTTGGTGAACTTAAGAAAATGTCTAAGGAGGTAGGCTGAGCTTTTTGTCAGATTACATTACTCATCTAACTAATGTCAAGTCTGGCTGATTAGAATTTGAGGTTGGTATTGTGTGTTGCAGGTTGAAGACAGTGAACTTGCAGATGTTGCTGCAGTTAGTGCTGGTAACAATAATGAAATAGGAAATATGATAGCCGAAGCAATGAACAAGGTTGGAAGGAAGGGTGTGGTTACCCTTGAAGAAGGGAAAAGTGCTGAAAACAATCTTTATGTTGTTGAAGGAATGCAATTTGATCGTGGATACATTTCCCCATACTTTGTTACAGACAGTGAAAAGATGACTGCTGAATATGAGAATTGCAAGGTTTAATCCTATCACGAGTGCACCCTTTTTTTCGACATCAGAGGTTTCTTTTATAGGTTTCATGTACAACTGTAAGCTTGTATTAATTCATATTTTGATTGTTTTATAGTTGCTTCTTGTTGACAAGAAGATCACCAACGCAAGAGATCTTATCAATGTTTTGGAAGATGCTATAAGAGGTGGGTACCCAGTAGTCATAATTGCCGAAGATATTGAACAAGAAGCTCTAGCAACTCTTGTTGTGAATAAATTAAGAGGGGCATTGAAGATTGCTGCACTTAAAGCCCCTGGTTTTGGGGAGCGCAAAAGTCAGTACCTGGATGACATTGCAATACTGACAGGAGGTAGATTATCTATTTCATAACGACTCATTAAGATATATTCTCTATATTACTTGTTAATTTATTCTTAAGATTCTATCTCATTTTGTTTGTGCAGCTACCGTGATCAGAGAAGAGGTTGGCCTTTCCCTGGATAAAGCTGACAAAGATATCTTGGGTACTGCCGCCAAGGTTGTACTTACAAAAGATTCAACCACCATAGTTGGTGATGGTAGTACTCAGGAGGAAGTAAATAAAAGAGTAGCACAGATCAGGAATCTAATCGAGGTTGTATTCTGTGATAAGATATTATTTGCTTTAATTAATTGCTTTGGAAAAAAATCTTAGTAAAGTTCATTATGTATGTCTAGGCTTCAGAGCAAGAATATGATAAGGAAAAACTTAACGAGAGAATAGCAAAGCTTTCTGGTGGTGTTACTGTTATTCAGGTAGACCAAAGCAATTATTTTGTGCTTTCAATGTCTTTTTAGTTTCTTGTTTCTGCCGTTAAGTCTTGTTAATGTTCTCTCTCATTTCAAACTTTTGCAGGTTGGAGCACAAACCGAAACTGAACTAAAAGAGAAAAAGCTGAGAGTTGAAGATGCTCTTAATGCTACAAAGGTCATTTTGCTAGCTTTCAACTACTATCCCATTTTAAATGATAGTATATTATATGTTTCAAATTGTGTTTTATTCAACAACCCATTTCTCATGCCACATGTTCAGGCTGCTGTCGAGGAAGGTATTGTGGTTGGCGGTGGTTGTGCTCTGTTGCGGCTATCTTTGAAAGTTGATGCCATCAAAGCGACTCTCGAAAATGATGAGCAGAAGGTTAGCAGCATTCCTCCTGCATTAAGAAACTTATCCACGTTATAATGTGTGTTTGCATAACCAACCGATCTTTATCAACTATTTCCTTTTGTTGCAACTTCCACAGGTTGGAGCAGACATCGTCAAGAGGGCTTTGAGCTACCCGCTGAAGTTGATTGCTAAAAATGCCGGTGTCAATGGAAGTGTGGTCACTGAGAAGGTATTGGATCTATCACATGCGCGGTTCAATAAAATGTTTTCTTTTAACGTTATTCAAGTATGCAACAATAATGTCTGGTAATTGCCTTAGGTTTTGTCCAACGAAAACTACAAAGTCGGTTATAATGCTGCCACTGGCATATACGAGGATTTGATGGCTGCGGGTATAATCGACCCCACCAAGGTTTGCGTGTTTCGATTACTTCTACATTCACATCCTTATCTGTAACTTGTTCGTCATTGTGCCTATCGTACCTACACAAGCTCTTCTCCATGAAACAGGTGGTGAGGTGTTGCTTGGAGCATGCCGCTTCAGTAGCTAAGACTTTTCTCACTTCAGACGTTGTGGTCGTTGACATCAAGGAGCCTGAGCCTGTGCCTGTAGGAAACCCTATGGATAACTCAGGTACTCCAAACACAACAAAACTAAGAACGCATGAGTGTTTCCCCTGATGATTTGGTGTGATGTTTACACTTTTGCTTGTTGCAGGTTATGGCTACTAATTAAACCGTAAGTGATGATCATGCCGACATCTTATGTTGCCGTCTGCAAGTCCGGGCAAATGCTTATATTCATCTGCGGCCAAAGTTTCATCTGGTAGGGAATCGAATGGATTGGTCCAATAAGTTGGAAAGTCAATTGTATTCAGAATTTTGTTTCTACTTATCCGTGCCCGTATCTTGTTTGCAATTATTTGGTTTGCAAAAGAAAAAACAAGATCTCTGTCAAATATCCTGTCAGAAGTCAGTTTCCAACCAAGAACATAATATTTGAGCAACAGATACAAGCGAGGATATAAAACTGGATACGAGGAAGGATTAACACGCAACTATATCATCCACATGGTCCAACAAGGGCATGACAATGTGCTGACTATCGGTAAAAACTACCCCTAAAACATGTGATTCAGTGGTAAGAGGAGAGGGTCTGTCTGGCAGAAGGGTAAAGTGGTCAATACTCAGTAGATGATCAAAGTGGTGTTGAAAGTGGTTAACACTTGGTAGACGTTTGACTTGGGCGGGGGTTACCTTCTTGATTAATAAAAGGATTAGTTGACCCGACATCTCGACAGCTTGGTCTGACATCGAGTTTCCGACGCTCATAAGGTAAAGCAGGAAGAAACGGAAGTCGAGCGGGATGACATTTGGCCGAGCGGGTATTCGCTTGAAGGCCATCAGTCGACGGGCCTCCGCTCGGCCTGGGAAAAGTGCTAGTCGAGCGGTTCCTCCACTCGGCCTGGTAAAAGACAGAGGGAGCAGGTGGTGAGATTTTCCTATGAACCAGTGTCGCCGACAAGAGGCATGGTCAACGCCCTGATCGAATAGAGAATCGTACGGTGGAAACTTTCACTATTACGTCAGAGATATGCTCGTGCTATCAAGGTAGTGTGTCGGGCGTGTTTTCCTAACACATCCATTACAGGTATGCTTGGAGGAGCGTGCACCCCTCGGGGAGCATGCACGTGCCTCTGGGGAGCCCTATATAAGGATCTCCAGACTTCGACGAAGGTATGTAGAGATACTTACTGTACCTACAGTTCTCGCGTCTTCTCTACTTCTGCGCTCGTGCCGGTGCGAGCGGCCAAGATGATAAAGCAGGAACAGAAGACGTTATCCGAGCGACTGGCGCAACAAATAACTTCAGCATCTGGAGGCCGAGCGGCGCACGACGACCATCCGGAACAGCTCTCCATATGGGGTCAAAACAAAGGTCCGATCGATACGCAAGCAGAGGCGCCCCCCACGCCGATCCCATTTCACTGGGCCTTGTTCCAGACGCCCTCTGAGATCACACAAGCAAATCGAGACCGGTCTTCCTTAGACGAAGCTCCCGCTCGGGATGCAAGGAAGGGCAAAGTGCCCCAAGCTGACTCATCACCCGAGCGGATCAACCGTTAATTTTCCGAAGCAATTCTGCAGGATCCTTTGCTAAGGCATTACGCACCCTTGGCGTTCGGCGAGTACAACGGGTCGATTGACCCAGACGACCACCTTGGCAAGTTCGACAACGCGGCAACCCTTCATCAGTACACGGATGGAGTTAAATGCCGATTCTCCTCACCACCTTACCCAGTTCGGCGCAACGTTGGTTTCGAAGGTTGCCGGACGGGTCGATTCGAAGCTTCAAGGATTTCAGGACGACCTTCCTCCACCACTTCGCAAGCAGCAGGCGCTATCAGAAGACCTGCGTCAGTCTGTTCTCTATGAAGCAAAGGCCGAGAGAGACTCTTCGAACCTACATTCAGCGTTTTAATCAGGCGGCCATGGACATCCCCACGGTTTCATCTGAAACAATGATGCACGCCTTCACCCAAGGGCTCGTTGATGGGGGCTTCTTCCACTCGCTCGTCAGGAAGCCGCCCCGCGATTATGAGCATATGCTAAAGAAGGCCAACGAGTACATCAACGTGGAAGAAGCTTAGGCGGCCCGAAGGAAAGAAGCACGCCATTGGAACCTGCTATGCACGCCGAGCGGAGGCCACCAAACAGCCATCAACCTCCAAGAGGGCCCTGAGCCGATGTGGGAAGCAAAACCACACGCCACCCAACACGTGGCGGTCGAACGGCCAAGGCCCAAGGGAAATGTATGGATTCCTATGTTCTGTACCTTCCATCAATCCACCACCCACAACACACGAGACTGTCGTGGAGTCCCCGCAGTCGCTCAGCCAACTCCCAGGGGTTATCGACGCCGATCGTCTTCCCCTGAACTACGATATAGGCGGCCGAGCACCGAACGACGAGGGGAGATCAAGCAGTCACTCGAGCGGTGACATCAGCGTCAAGATGACCGCGCCCCAGCTTCGTGCGGACAAGTCGGGGACTCCGCTTGGGAGGAGGAGAACAGAAACAATGTTGCTCGGGGAGAGATCAACATCATCGCTGGTGGGCCGACCAGCGGTGATTCCAACCGAGCTCGCAAGACGTACGTGCGGCGTCTGGAAATCCACGCGGTAGGTTGCAGCCAAGAAAGGGCGAGCGAACCAGAGATCAGCTTCGGTCCCAGAGATTTAGAGGGAATCGAAGTACCG
This sequence comes from Zingiber officinale, assembly GCF_018446385.1. Lineage (NCBI taxonomy): Eukaryota > Viridiplantae > Streptophyta > Magnoliopsida > Zingiberales > Zingiberaceae > Zingiber > Zingiber officinale. The sequence goes on from NC_056004.1 coordinate 19,090,494, forward strand.
CACGACGACGCCCTCATTATCTGAACGGTAATGACTAACTACACAATCCACCGCATATTCATTGATACAGGGAGTTCAGTTAGCATCATCTTCAAAAAGGCGTTCGACCAACTCCAGATAGACCAGATCGAGCTGCTGTCGATGACGACTCCGCTGTATGGGTTTACCGGTAATGAGGTCCAGCCGATTGGCCAGATAAAGCTGGCCATATCCCTCGGAGAAGAGCCGCTCCGAAGAACATGGACGACTACCTTCATCGTTGTAGACGCTCTGTCCGCTTACAACGTCATATTGGGCCGACCAACCCTTAATGAGTTCCGAACAGTTGTCTCAACATTTTGTCAAAAAATCAAATTCCCGGTTGAAGATCGGGTCAGAGAAGTCAAAGGGGATTAGCTAGCTGCGCGGTGCTACTACGTCGAGATGGTAAAGGCGGAGGCTAAGTCCGCTCGAAAGGCCCCTCGGATCGAGGTAAACGCTATAACCGAGAAACTCCCTACCTTAATTTATGAAGAAAAGGAGGAAGTGCAGATACATCCTAGCCGACCAGAGGCGACGACTGTCATAGCATCTGATCTGGAAGCTAATCAAAAAGCCGAGCTGATCAGCTGCCTCCAGCAGAACCATGATGTCTTCGCGTGGTCAACACACGAGCTGCCCGGCATCTCCCCTAACGGTGCGCGGCATGAGCTTCATGTCCGATCAAACGTCCGACCAGTAAAGCACAAAAAGAGAGATTTTAGCGCCGAGCAGAATCAGATTATCCGAGCGTAGGTCGAAAAGCTGTTGGAAGCCGGCCACATACGGGAGGTCCAGTTCCCGAGCTAGTTAGCGAACGTAGTACTCGTCTCCAAGCCGAACAACAAGTGGAGGGTCTGCATCGACTTTCGGGACCTGAACAAAGCGTGCCCGAAGGACTTCTATCCTCTACCCAGAATTGATCAGAGGGTGGACTCGACGGCTGGGTGCGAGCTGATATGCATGCTGGATGTATACCAAGGATACCATCAGGTGCCGCTCACCCGGGAAGATCAGGAGAAGGTGAGCTTCATCACGGCTGACGACACCTATTGCTACAACGTAATGTCGTTCGGCTTAAAGAATGTCGGAGCCACGTACCAACGACTCATGAACAAAGTCTTTCGACAGCATATTGGACTGAATATGGAGGTATACGTCGATGACATACTCATTAAATCCATCCGAACTACTGACCTCTACGCAGACATCAAAGTAACCTGTCGAACACTCCAAGCGTACGGGATTAAGCTGAACCTGGGCAAGTGTCTGTTCGACGCGAAGAGTGAGAAATTTTTGGGCTATATAGTTACTGAGCGGGGTATCGAGGCGAACCCTAGCAAAGTAAAAGCACTGCAAGATATGCCACCCCCAAGGAATTTGAAGGAAGTTCAACGCCTCACCGGTCGGATAACGACCTTATCCCGATTCATCTCCAAGACGGTCGACCGGAGTCTACCTTTCTTCAAGATCTTGCGCATAGCCACCAAGTTCCAGTGGGACGAGGAGTGCGATCGAGCGTTCGAAGAGCTTAAAGTCTATCTCAATTCACTACCGGTACTAGCCAAGCCAATCGTCGGAGAGTCTCTTAGGATCTATCTATCTTCGACCGAGCACGTGGTCGGCTCAGCCCTTGTAAGGCCGAATGACGAGGAGCAGCCGGTGTATTTCTCGAACCATATTTTAAAAGATGTCGAATCCCGCCAACCACTCGCCAGACTATTTGTCCAGTCAGTCGGACTTTCAGCCTCCTTCGACTAGACATGAAGGGAAGACATGAGGGGCCCGCCTGGCAGAAGCTCAAAGTGGTCAACACCCGACAGAAGGTCAAAGTGGTCAACACCTGGCAGACGTTCGACCCGGGCAGGGGTTACCTTCCTGATCAGCAGAAGGATTAGCTAACCCGACATTTTGACAGCTCGGCCTGACGCCGAGTTTCCGACGCTCATAAGGCAAAGCAGGAAAAAACGGAGGCCAAGCGGCCATCCCGCTCGGCCTACAGTAGCTACAACATTCGACCGAGTGAGTATCCGCCAGAAGGCCGTCAGCCGACGAGCCTCCGCTCGGCCCGAGAAAAGCGCTAGTTGAGCGGTTCTTCCGCTCGACCTGGTAAAAGACAGAGGGAGCAGGTGGCGAGATCTTCTTAGGAACCAATGTCGCCGATAAGAGGCATGGCCAACGGCCTAGTCGAACAGAGAATCGTACGGTGGAAACTTCCACTGTCACGTCAGATATATGCTCGTGCTATTAAGGTAGGGTATGGGACGTGATTTCCTGACACATCCATTCTAGGTATGCTTGGAGGAGCATACACGCGCCTTGGGGAGCCTGCGCACACCTCGAGGAGCGTGCACGTGCCTATGGAGAGCCTATACAAGGATCCCCAAACTTCGACGGAGATATGTGGAGATCCTTACTGTAGCTACAGTTCTTGCGTCTTCTCTACTTCTTTCTTTCTGCCGGAGATTTAACTTGAGCGTCGGAGAGGTCATCGCAGGAGAACCCCTCCCCGGCTCGGCATTGTATTTGCAAGTTCATTATGGCAAGGGATCTACATCTTTAGGGTCTTCAATCAATCAAAAAGAGCGCCACGTCTCTAACGTCCATCGACAGGATCACATGTATTAATTGGCACAAATTTATCTCTCTTCCAAATACTTTGGGACTGGCTCGGAAGAGTGCTCTAGCAAAATTATTGTCCGTACTACAAAGAACTATAAACTACATCTTCTGCATGGAGACACCAGAGGCATTCCAGCTGCTGTAATCCTTCAGGCTTCCCTCGACATAAGTACACTAAGTAATCAGTATGCCCATCATCTGATATTCTAAAAATTAAAATAGCAGAAGAAATTTGTGAAAACCAAGAATCACTATCCATGCGTGGTGGAATCGATGAAAGCATATACACCATATACTCATCTTATCCTAAATAACTCTTAAGAGAAATGATCCTGTCCGAATGCTGAGTCGATGGACGTTGGGGATGTGACGCTCTCCTCTATCTCCGACCAGCTGAACGGACCTCCGGCGAACCTGCAAGGAAGTCGAGCCGGAAAGGGGTTCCCGGCGACGACCCTCCGACGCTCAAGTCAGGCAAGAGGAAAACGATGAAGTAGCTCCAAAGATGAGAGATCGCATACCTCCGATGAAGTTTGTGGGCTCTTATATAGAGCTCTAGGGAGGCTTGTGCACACTTGTCGAGGCGTACACGTGTCCTTTATCATACCTCAGTATGGACTTACCAGAGGAGCATGCATGACACCATACTACTACAGTCCGAGCACCTCTCTGATGGGACAGCAAAATTTTCCGTCGTAGGATTCTGCGTATGGCCTGGTCGTCGAACATGCCTGTTGTCAGAAGATGATGTTCCCCAATGTCCCCTTGTCCTTGTCTCTTTTTTCCCCGAGCCGAGCATCCAGTCGCTCGGCAGGCACATCACTTCTGACCGGGCGTAGGTATCGGTCCGACCGGGAAGATTCCCGGTCGCGTGTTCGGCTGAGACTGTTCCTTCACAGCATTGTTGCTTTACGCCTCGGCCGAGCGGGCTACCCGCTCGGCCCGGCAACCCTGTTCACCATGAGCGTCGGAAATCCGACTCCCCGTCGGGTTGTCGTTGATTCCGCCCGGACCCGTTCGGCCGGTTGACCCGCCCCTTCTCCGATCGGCTGGACCTCATGCTGACCCTTTTGACTTCTGACCTCTACGTGTCATTGGCTCCCCACAAAGGGGGTCCCCCGTCCTTACTGTCGGATCACTTGCCTCCCCTTCAAGTCTAGTCGAAGGAGGCGATTAGTCCGACTGACTGGACCGCCAGTCACGCCGAGTGACGTCTCTGTGAAACTATCCTCCGCTCGACTCCCACGGGGGTAGCTATGACCTTAGTCAATGCCAACATTCCTCGGATCTCTTCGAAATTTGCGCCAATCTTCGATATTAAGACCGGACATGCGCTCTGTGCCTCGTGAAGGCGCTCATTAAATGCACTCCAGTGGTCGAATGCAACATGGCGCTGCTGCCGTCATCGTACGGCGGCGACGTCGCGAGTGACGAGATCGAGGCGGTTTGAAATGAACGGCTCGATAGAGTCCTTGGTTTTTGCGACCTGCATCCGACGGTTGAGGTCATTCGGGCCCAACCCTATAAAGCTTTTGCCTTCTTCCTTCGCCGCATTCCTGCTTTCGCGTGCCCAGAAGTTTTCCCTGCGGTTCTTGCTCCGGTGATCCTGCTGCTGCTTCTTCCGGCGACCTCTCGCATTCTTCCTTCGATCTTCGTCTGCTCCGTAAGGTCCTTCTGCCATCTTCTTTTCATTTCTTGTTTTTCCTCGTGCTTTCTTCTTCTATTAGCGTTCTCGTCTCCTGGTTATGATTCGGTCTCCTCTCTTAAGCCTTTTGCCCTTTCGTCCATCTCTTGCTCCTTTTCCCGCTCGGCTTATGGCCAGCTCTTCTCAACCTCAAGACTCAGCCCTCGGCCCGTGGTATACCACCATGGAGTCACGCTTCGATCAGCGCGACGCCGAGATTTTGATGGACAATTTTGACATCCCCTCTGACTTTGAACTTATCTTACCCTCCCCCTCCGCTCGGCCACACAAACCGCCGCGCGGAGCTATCTGTTTTTTCCGCGATCAGTTCATAGTCGGTCTGCGATTTCCACTCCATCCCTTTATCGTAGAAGTCTGTAATTTTTTCGGCATTCCGTTCGGAAGCTTAGTCCCTAACACCTTCCGCCTTTTATGTGGCGTTATTGTCTTGCTCAGAATCCACAGCATTCCCCTCCGACCGGAGGTCTTCTACTATTTTTATTATCCTAAACAGTCCGAGCTGGGTACTTACATGTTCCAGGCTCGGACCGGTTTAGTCTTCTTTAATAAACTGCCCTCTTCCAATAAACATTGGAAAGAGTACTACTTCTATCTTCGTCTTCCCGAACGGGCCCCTTTTCGAACCCAGTGGCAGGTCGGACCGCCAACCTCCCCTGAGCTAAAGAGGTTCAAGACCCGACCGGACTATCTTCACGCTGCCAACATGCTAGCCGGTCTGAAGTTCGACATCAACAAGTTCTTACCTGAAGGGGTGATGTACATATTTGGCCTGAGTCCGATTCGGACTCCCCTCCCGAGCAGCTTCGGTAAGAATTTTATTTGTGCATTCGCCTTGATTGCTAACTGATTTTCTCCTTTTTCCTTTGTAGCGGACATTGTCATGGAGTCCGTGATGACCGACATTTGAAGAGGAAAGCGGCGGCACTCGAGGCCGCAGCTGCCAAGGAGATGGAGTTGCGTGGCATTGAGCCGGTCGGCTCACACGAAGGGGAGAGTGAGACCCACGAGGAGTCGGCCGCTCAAGCCTCTCCCCGGGATGTGGCAAGAGGCGCCACCCCCAGCAAGGGACCAACAGTCCAGGAGGAAGGCTCCGCTCAGGAGGAAGAGCGCCCTCTCCGACAAAAGAGGCGCCGAACGGAGACACCACTTCGATCGGCCACTTCCTCGGTCCAGCTGTCCGAACGACCACCGCCGATTCTCGCGGCAAAGCCCCAGCGGTGGAGGCGATCTCGTCCGATCGGACCCCATCCCAACTGGACGCGTCCGCGGACCCCCTCGAGGCCATACCTGTCAGCGCCCTTCCGCCCTCTCCCCGCCGAGTCCAACGCTCGGTCATTTTGTCCCAGTTTTCTGCACCGGCCTCCGATCCTTCCCCAGCTTCCGCTCAGACGACTCCCGGTTGGCGCCGTACCATCAGGGTCGCCCTGCATCTCCCCACCGAAGAGTTAATGCCCGAGTCCGATCGGCCAACCGTGCCTGAGCACATGATCACCATGAAGGGGCTCCTAGCCGAAATGTAGGCCGACGCTCGGGCACGTGTCGCGATGATTCCACTCGACAATCTGGCCAACAGCCATATGCAGCAGGGCACTGGGGTAACTATGTTTTCTTTTGAAGTCTTCTACGCTCTTTCTCCGATCGGTTATTAATGATTTTATTTATGTCACAGATGGGTAGAGGAGATCGCTGTCTCCAATCGTCTGGCCATGGTGGACGAAGAGTTAAAGAGGCTAAAGAGTTCGGGCGACGCGTCCTCCCAGTGTCCTTCATACGCTGAGCTGCAGAAAGAGCCCAAGAAGACCCAAGATCTGTTGGTGGCTGAGCAAAAGAAAACGGCCAACCAGGCCCATACTCTGGCCGAACTCAAATGACAGGTCAAATCACTTGACCGAAAAATAAGCCTGGCAATCGATCGGAAGAAAATGGCTATCGCCGATCTGGAGAAGAAAAATGTCGAGGCCCAAGGCCTGGAGCAACGAGTCAAAGAGCTGATGGAGCAACTGGATGGCGAGAAGGCGAGCCGCTCGGCCGAGGCGATTAAACATAAGGATGAACTGAAGACTTTGCAGGAGTCTCTCGAAGCTTCCCAAGCTGCCTTCAAGGAATATCAAGAGGCGGAACCCGGCCGAGTTGCAGCCCTGAGGCTGAAGCACATCCGCTCGACCGAATTTTCAGAAAAAGTGTGCGAGCGGATGTATGCTGCCTTTGAACTTGCCATCATCGCCACGACGGACTATCTGAAGTCCAAGGGTCAGCTCCCTGACTCCGCCAGCATATCCGGCCCAAGATTATGCGGAGCTCCTTAGCATCATCCCTAAGGACCTTTATGATTTTCTGGAATAGAAGTCTTTATGTAATTCGGTCGTTCGGCCAAAAACTTCCCTTTTGTAATTCGGCTGCTCGGCCTTGATACCTCTAGTTTCAATGAAAAATTTATCTGTGTTGTGCAACTTTGTTTTTACTTTGCATGCTTGTGGGTGATTGGTCGGGGCCTATGACACACAACTCGGCCTACTAGGCCTCCCGAGCGGGTATAGGTGGCATGTGACTTGTCACTACTATCCCTTGCCGCTCCTCTTCAAGCGTCTTTCGTTCCGGCCATGGGGGGTGGGTTTATAGTCGTCAGTCTGACTCTCAGGTTTAACATCGGAGCTCGACGGTTTTCAGGCCGGGGGGTTTATAGTCGCCAGTTCGACTCTCAATATTTAACGTCGGAGCTCAACGGTCTTCCGACCGGAGGGTTTATAGTCGCCGGTCCGACTCTCGATATTTAACGTCGGAGCTCGACGGTCTTCCGGCCGGAGGGTTTATAGTCGCCGGTCCGACTCTCGATATTTAACGTCGGAGCTCGACGGTCTTCCGATTCGGCTGACGATGCCCTATAATTGCGCTAATTTTCCAATTTTTTACTCCTGCATTTATAGTCGCCGGTCCGACTCTCGATATTTAACGTCGGAGCTCGACGGTCTTCCGGCCGGAGGGTTTATAGTCGCCGGTCCGACTCTCGATATTTAACGTCGGAGCTCGACGGTCTTCCGTCCGGAGGGTTTATAGTCGCTGATCCGACTCTTGATATTTAACGTCGGAGCTCGACGGTCTTCCGGCCGAGGGGTTTATAGTCGCCGGTCCGACTCTCGATATTTAACGTCGGAGTTCGACGGTCTTCCGGCCGAGGGGTTTATAGTCGCCGGTCCGACTCTCGATATTTAACGTCGGAGCTCGACGACCTTCAAGGCTAATTTCAACACGGATGATATATGCCCTGCCTAGCGGCACGGGGTCTTCGTGTAGTCGGCCGTTCGGCGAATAATGCCAAATGCGTTTTATCATTTTGCTTCCTGCATTAAAAGGACACAGGCGACCAAGACATACATAAAATGAATTACATCGGCGCACCTCTCACCCAGCTCGGTATGGCTGGAGATGATTGGCGCTCCATGGTCGATCCAGCTGTCGTCCGTCCTCATCGTCCAAATAATAGGCACCCGAGCAGAGTTTTTCGATGACTTTGAAGGGGCCTGCCCAAGGGGCCCCAAGCTTGTCAACGTCCCCGACCGGCTTTACTTTCTTCTGTTGGTGCGGGTAGCACTAACGGTCTAACCCAGGTTTTGATGAATGACAAATAGGTCAAGTTAGTTTTGTTGTTGTCTGACACTTTGATCGAGTGTGCAGGAGAAGTTCAGACAGGTCGACGGGCTGACCGGATGTCTGGCACGAAGTCCAGCTAGGTCGACGGGCTGACCGGATAGCTGGCGAGAAGTCCAAGCGGGTCGACGGGCTGACCGGACGCTTGGCGTGAAGTCCAGCTAGGTCGACGGGCTGACCGGATAGCTGGCGAGAAGTCCAAGCGGGTCGACGGGCTGACCGGACGCTTGGCGAGAAGTCCAGACGGGTCGACGGGCTGACCGGACGTCTGGTAGGTAAGTGAGGTAAGTCACTGGAGGGGAGTGACTGCGAGGACGCGTTCCCGGGAAGGGAACATTAGGCGTCGATCCGGCTTAAATCCATTTCGGATGCCTAAGTCGAGATCGTGACTAGATTCCGGTCTCGGAAAGAGGGAATCTAAGTCATACTCTTTTCTATTACTTTGTTGAACTTTAATTGTGCTAACAATCTGTTTTACAGGATATATATTTGCCTCCGGACTAACGTTTGTCGTGCAGGACGGATTCTGCGGGAAAACAAGGTTCGGGCGCCCGGAAGGAATCCAGGCGCCCGGAGGTCCGGGCGCCCGGAAGGGATCCGAGCGCCCGGGAGGCAAACCTTATCCTGATTGCGCATCGCAACGTGGAGCATCTCGGTTTGAGCAGCTACGTCACATTCCAGGCGCCCGGAAGGGATCCAGGCGCCCGGAACAGCATATAAAAGAAGCCCCAGACAGGAGCTTCAGAATCAATCAATCTGAGAACTCTTCTACTGCTGGTCTTGCTGCTCGACGTTTAGTGCGACGCCAACAACGCTCCGACAAAATGCTCCTTCGGTTTTTATTTAATTTCCTTGTCGGTATTGCGTTATTTTCACTAGCATTTCCTGTATTCATTCTGTAATCATATTTCGACTTGTTAGTGATTGCCCAACAAAAGTGGTCAAGGACCACGGGCCTTCGAGTAGGAGTCGTCACAGGCTCCGAACGAAGTAAAAAACATTTGTGTCTATTTTACTTTTCCGCTGCGTTTATACTTTAAGTTTTCGAATCGATATTCACCCCCCTCTATCGAATCTAACGGTCCAACAAGTGGTATCAGAGCGGGTACCGCTCTGATTTGGTGCAACCACCAATCAGACTGGGGGTGAAATTTTTTTTTCCTTTTTCGGTTTTACACTCAAACTCCAAACTGGTTTATCATTTTTTTTTTATTATTTTTTTTGAGCTAAATTGGTGCAACACCAATCTAGATTTTTCTACTATTTTTCTCTTCCCGCACTACTAATCCAAGACCAAGTCTTGGGATTTTTTTTTGTTATTTACCTGTGCACAGAATGTCCCAACAAGAAGGATTCAGCACAGTGCGACCTCCACTCTTCAACGGGGACGACTTTCCGTACTGGAAGAAGCGCATGGAGGTCTACCTCAAAACAGACTTCGACCAGTGGATGAGCATTACGAGACCCTACAAAATTCCAGTGGACAACTCCGGGAATCTAGTGGATCCTGAAGACTGGACAGCAGATCTGAAGAAAAAAACATCTACAGAAAATAAAGCGATCAACACTCTACAGTGCGGACTAACAAGAGAAGAACTAAACAGAGTCGGTCCACACAAAAACGCTAAAGAACTGTAGGACAAATTGATCGAGCTGCACGAGGGAACGAGCGACGCTAAGGTAACATAACGAGACCTGCTTTTAAATAAAATTTTTAATATAAAAATGCAGGAAGGAGAAACAGCGAATCAGCTCCATGCGAGGATCAAGGACATCCTCAACGGGCTTCATGCGATAAGCCACCAGATGGAAAATAGAGACTTAATAAGGTACGCATTAAACGCCTTTCCACGTAATAGTTTGTGGGCATCAATAGTGGATGCCTACAAAATTTCTAAGAATCTTTCTAAATTAAAATTAGATGAGCTTTTCTGTGAATTAGAATTACACGAACAAACTAATGCTGGAGCCGAGAAAGGTATAGCTCTATTTGCAGGTTCCTCCAAAGAAAAGAAAAGTAAGCCTGAATTTGAAGAAGAATCCGACCAAGACTCCGAAGACGAAGAACACCTGGTGAACTTGGTAAGAAAAATGTTCACCAGGAGAAAGGAGTTCAGAAAAGGACCTTCAAAAGATCGCTTCCTCGTAACAAAAGAACGTGACTTGCTACTGCCTGCAATAAAAGGGACACTACAAGAACGAATGCCCAAAATCAAGTTCGACAAACCAAAACCAACCAAAAAGAAGGCACTCAAAGCAACGTGGGACGACTCCTCGGACGAATCGGAGGAAGAAGAGCAGACACCTCGCACTGATGGCCCGCGAAGCCGAAACAGAAAATGAGTCGGAAGATGAAGACGAGTCTGAGCCCGAAACAAGCCACGAGTCCGTACTCGTTTCCGAAGGCTCGAATGAGGTATATTTTAATTTAAACAAAAAGTTTTTTAGAATCATCTCCTGTTTAAATAGTAAATTAACTAAAATAGAAAATGAAAACAAATTACTTCTTGAGGAAAATCAAAACCTCAAGGAACAATTAAAAAATTCGAATCCAACTCAAGATCTAACACTTGAGGAGGAGAATCTATCATTAAAAAATGATGTTAAAAATTTAAAAGAAATGCTAGAAAAATTTACAACAAGATCAAAAAATTTAGACTTAATCCTAAATAATCAAAAAGCATGTTATAATAAAACCGGACTAGGATATAAGTCGAATTCAAATAAAACCTTCAAATTATTAATAACCCAATACAAGTCAACCAATCTAGCTTGGGTTCCGAAAGCGTGTCTGACCACGCAAGTAGGACTTAATCAATATTATATACCTAAAGAAAAAATACATTATATAAAATTGAATAAACCAAACCAAAATCCAAAATGCAAACCTAAATCAAATTCAAAATCTAAACAGTTTAAAAATCAACAAAATTATCACCAAGTTAACCATAACTATAAAAAGAATCGACACAAGCCTAAAATCAAAATTTAAATTAATTGCCAATAATTCAGGGGGAGGCTCCAGAATAGCTGGCACCTCCAAAACTAACTTACCCGACAGGATAACCCAAAACTAACTAACCCGACAGGGTAATTAGAATTAGAGACAAAGTTTAACTTGAATCATGGTACTGGAGAAGTTTTTGAATGATAGTACGTTAGGGAAGCTTGGGCATCGCATGTCTAGAAAGATATGGCTTCGATCTGGTGCATTTGGTCAAGTGGAACTGACCGAAGCTACCCTTAAATGAATCCTAACCAGTTAGACCAAGATTTAGTACTAAGTTCCGTGGATAGGACTATTCGGAAAACCTCGAAAGATTGGTTACTTCTAATGATGTCCATGTGACTCACCAAGATTAGAATTTTATCCGAAAAATGCCTATTTGTGGAAACCAAAACTAAATCTGAATCTAACACACGTTAAACCAAAACTCCATAATTAAAAATCTAATTTCATCTCACAAAATCATATGATTCCCTGATTGATAATATAGATCGGGTGAGATGAATAAGGTTTAAACTTAAAAATTAATTTCAAATTTTAATTTTAAATTTAAAAAATTAATTTCAAAATTTTATTTTTAAACTTAAAAAATTAATTTCAAAATTTAATTTTAAACTTAAAAAATTAATTTCAAAATTTTATTTTAAACTTAAAAAATTAATTTTATTTTAAACTTAAAAAATTAATTTCAAAATTTTAATTTTAAACTTAAAAAATTTAATTTCAAAATTTAATTTTAAACTTAAAAAAATTAATTTCAAAATTTTAAACTTAAAAATTAATTTCAAATTTTAATTTTAAACTTAAAAAATTTCAAAATTTTAATTTTAAACTTAAAAAATTAATTTCAAAATTTTATTTTTAAACTTAAAAAATTAATTTTAAAACTTAAAAAATTAATTTTAAAACTTAAAAAATTAATTTCAATTTTAAACTTAAAAAATTAATTTCAAAATTTTAATTTTATAAACTTAAAAATTAATTTCAAACTTAAATAATGCATGCTCAAAAGACTAATTTTAAATCCTACTTACTGTAGGTAACCAAGTGAATTTTGGACAGTAGTTGCTCCAAACATATGACTGGAGATCACACCAAGTTCACTCAACTCACTTACAAAAGCCTAGGAACAGTTGCCTTTGGAAACAACGGCAAACTCAAGGTAATTGGTATAGGTAATATTGAATTAAAATTAGACTTTATAATTACAAATGTTTTACTTGTTGAAAATTTTAAGTATAATCTTCTAAGTATAAGTCAATTGTGTGATACTAGGTATAAGGTTAAATTTCTATCCACAAAATGTTTAATCAAATATCTAGATAATCCTACCATAAGCCTAAAAGGTTTTAGAAAAGACAACATCTACGCCATCAACTTAACCACTTTCTCCATTAAGTGTTATTTAACACAAAAAGAAGAAACTTGGTTATGGCATAGGAGGATGTCTCACACCAACTTTAGAAATATAAGTAAACTAAATGGACTTGTAAAAGGCTTACCAAAATTACCTAACTTAGATTCAACCATATGTAATGCTTGTCAACAAGGCAAACAAACTAAATCAACTCACAAACAAACAAATCAACCACAAACTAACTCAATATTAAAACTTCTACATTTAGACCTTTTTGACTCCCATGAAGTCAAATCTATAAATGGAAACTTATATTGTTTAGTAATTATAGACGATTATTCTAGGTTTACTTGGGTAAAATTCTTAAAACATAAAGATGAAACTTTTGAAATTTTTACAAATTTTTGCAAACAGATTGAAAACGAAAAAGATATTAAAATTAAAAGAATTAGAAGTGACAACGGGGGAGAATTTAAAAATCACAACTTTAACAGTTTTTGTCTAGAAAACGGTTACCATCATGAGTTCTCATGCCCTAAAACCCCCCAACAAAATGGAATTGTATAAAGAAAAAATAGAACCTTACTTGAAGCTTCTAGAACAATGTTAAATGAGTATAACCTACCTAAATACTTTTGGGCAGAAGCCACATAACAGAACAACAATAAATAAAACTCATAACAAAACGTTCTTTGAAATGTTTTATAATAAACAACCAAATATAAAATATTTTAAAGTATTTGGATGCCCAGTCTTTATCTTAAATATAAGAGAACACTTAGGAAAATTCACCTCTAAAATTGAAAATGATATTTTTGTAGGATATTCCCTAAATAGTAGAGGCTACAGAATTTACAATAAGGTTACCTTAAAAATTGAAGAAACTACTAATGTAAAATTTGAAGAAACTACTAATGTAAAATTTGAAGAAACTAAACAAGACATAGAACCTACACAAACACCTGAGTTTGTTCCAGAAACCAACCAAACTCTAAGTCATGAAGAAGAGGAACAACATCAAGAGAGTCAACCTCCTAGAACAATAAGGGTTAACCCAAATCATCCAACTGATCAAATAATCGGTGACCCAGACTTAAGAGTTCAAACCAGATCATCTTTTAGAAACCTAAGTCAAATTTCATTAATTTCAAAAATTGAACCCAAAACTGTGGACGAATCCCTACTAGACCCAGATTGGATTATAGCTATGCAAGAAGAACTAGCCCAATTTGAGCGTAATGAGGTTTGGGACCTAGTCCCACCACCTAAGAATAAGAAAATAATAGAAACAAAATGGGTATTCAGAAACAAACTAAGTGAACTGGGAAATTACTAGAAATAAGGCTAGGCTGGTTGCCAAAGGATTTAGTCAAGTTGAAGGACTTGACTATGATGAAACATATGCCCGATGCCAGATTAGAATCCATTAGAATGTTACTAAGCACATAAGGGATTCAAACTATACCAAATGGATGTTAAGTCTGCCTTTCTCAATGGACTAATTAAAGAAGAAGTTTATGTAGGTCAGCCTTCTGGTTTTGAAAGTCTAGAACACCCTGATTATGTTTTTAAATTAAAGAAAGCACTATATGGACTTAAACAAGCACCCAGGACATGGTATGAGAGGCTAACATCTTACTTAACATCTAAATGATTCAAACAAGGTCAAATTGACCCAACCTTGTTTGTTAAATCATTAAATACAGACATATTTATTGCACAAATATACATAGATGATATAATATTTGGCTCAACAAATTCAGAATTTTTAGAAGAATTTATTAATCTAATGGAAAAGGAATTTGAAATGAGCTTAGTGGGAAAATTAACCTATTTCTTAGGATTACAAATCAAACAAACAAATGAAGGAAATTATATTTATCAACATAAATACACCAAAGAATTACTTAAAAAATTCGGAATGGAAAATACAAAAGAAATAAAAATACCGATGGCAGTAAACACAATCCTAGACAGTGACCCAAATGGAAAACCAATTGATTTAAAACATTATAGAAGTGCAATAGGTAGCCTACTGTACTTAACTGCAAGCCGACCTGATATCTTATTTGCAGTTAGTATGTGTGCTAGATACCAAACTTGTGCTAAGGAATCTCATTTGATACAAGTTAAAAGAATTTTTAGATATCTTAAAGGAACAACAAATGTAGGAATCTGGTATCTTAGGACAAATAATTTTGAACTAATAGGGTATTCTGACTCAGATTATGCTGGATGCAAATTAGACCGCAAAAGCACAAGTGGTGGATGCCAATTATTAGGTTCATCACTTGTTAGCTGGTTTAGTAGAAAGCAACATTGTGTTGCTCTATCTACAACTGAGTCAGAATACATAGCTATAGGCGAATGTGTTGCACAATTATTATGGATGATGCATACTCTAAAAGATTTCAACTTAAATATCACAAATGTAAAAGTATTAATTGACAATATAAGTTCAATTAACTTAACCAAGAATCTTGTGCATCATTCAAGAATCAAACATATTGAAATTAGGCACCACTTCATCAGGGATCATGTTACTAAAGGTGATATTGAACTCAAGTACATTGAGTCCAAATCAAATTTAGCTGACATTTTTACAAAACCACTCCCTGAAAGTGAATTTAGCAACTTACGGCGAAAATTAGGGATGTGCTTAATAGACTAGAATTTTTTTAAAAACTATTTTTAAAATAATATTTTTTCAACTAATAGGTTAAACTTGTTTGTTTTCAAAACTTTCCATTTTTAGATTTTCAAAAACAGTTTTGGCCTTAGACTAATTTTAAATCCTTAGAAAGCATGTACCCATAGGACTAGTTTTTGAGCATCTCACCAACACCTTAGGCTTACCTTGCTTGTGTTTGACAAACATAGAAAGGGGTGAGATGCATATGCCAACTGTCTGGACTTAAGATGCTTATTTCAGTGCATCAGCATAAGTCTGGACGTTAAATACAAATCAGACAGTAATCAAATTAAGATCATCAGTCAAGTCATACACTGACTGTTAATAATCACCTTAATCTGACTAACCAAGTGAAAGCTACTATCTTCTGGTAGTCAGTCAGTACCTAATTGGTTAGACAGCTGTTTAATTTTAAGTGTCAAGTTCAGGGGGAGAAATTAATCAAAATTTTATGTGTTTGACAAATGCTTTTTAAAAACTAGCTTATGTTTGAACATTAATTTACAAAAACAGTTAAATTTAACTAAGTGTTTGAAAAACTTGAAAGTTTAATCCCACCTAATTTTTAAACCTGATTTAAAATGTTGACTATTGAAAATTAAACTTTTCAAATTTAGCCTTTATCAAATTAGCCTTAAAAATTATTTTGGCAAATTTAATCTTACTAGTTTAACTTTTGCTTTATTTTGAAAGATTGAAGTTAAAAATTTTTACCTCTTAAAAGTAAATGTTACTCAAACCTGAAAAGAAAAATTTACCTTTTGAAAAGTTGAAAAACCTAATTTAAATTTTTCACGCTTGAGAAGATAAAACTTTAAATTTATAATTTTCAAAATTCAACTTGTCTCCCCCAAGTCAACTTGATTTTTTTTCCTTGGATTTAAAAATTGTTTTCTTAAACCAAACTCTGATTTCTTCAAGATTAGCTGTGATTATTGTTTACCCTTGTTTTTTGATGAATGCCAAAGGGGGAGGGTTAGGTGGTTAAGTTAGATAAACCAAATTGAAAACACTGAAACTGACTGTAAAACCAATGTACCTGGCTTTTTCGTTCTTTCACTAACTTAACCAAGTTGTCATTCCATCAAAAAGGGAGAGATTGTTGGTGCGGGTAGCACTAACGGTCTAACCCAAGTTTTGATGAATGACAAATAGGTCAAGTTAGTTTTGTTGTTGTCTGACACTTTGATCGAGTGTGCAGGAGAAGTCCAGACATGTCGACGGGCTGACCGGATGTCTGGCACGAAGTCCAGCTAGGTCGACGGGCTGACCGGATAGCTGGCGAGAAGTCCAAGCGTCGACGGCCGACCGGACGCTTGTGAAGTCCAGCTAGGTCGTGGTGGCCGGATAATGGCGAGAAGTCCAAGCGGTCGACGGGCTGGCCGGATGGCGAGAAGTCCAAACGGGTCGACGGGATGGCCGGACGTGGTAAGTGAGGTAAGTCACCGAGGAGATGACTGTGAGGACGCGTTCCGGAAGGGAACATTAGGCGTCGATCCGGCTTAGATCCATTTCGGATGCCTAAGTCGAGATCGTGACTAGATTCCGGTCTCGAAAAGACGGAATCTAAGTCATACTCTTTCTATTACTTGTTGAACTTTAATTGTGCTAACTGCTTTACAGATATATATTTGCCTCCGGACTAACGTTTGTCGTGCGGACGGATTCTGAGGAAACAGGTCCGAGAGCCGAAGGAATCCAGCGCGCCCGCGCCGAAGGGATCCGCGCCCGGAGGCAAACTTTATCCCAGATAGTCGCCACGTGGAGCATCTCGGTTTGAGCAACATTCCGTGCGCCGAAGGGATCCAGCGCCGGAGATATAGAAGCCCAGGCAGGAGCTTCGAATCAACGAGAACTCTTCTACTGCTGGTCTTGCTGCTCGACGTTCAGTGCGACGCCAACAACGCTCCGACAAAGTGCTCCTTCGGTTTTTATTTAATTTCCTTGTCGGTATTGCGTTATTTTCACTAGCATTTCCTGTATTCATTCTGTAATCATATTTCGACTTGTTAGTGATTGCCCAACGAAAGTGGTCAAGGACCACGGGCCTTCGAGTAGGAGTCGTCACAGGCTCCGAACGAAGTAAAAAACATTTGTGTCTATTTTACTTTTCCGCTGCGTTTATACTCTAAGTTTTCGAATCGATATTCACCCCCCCCTCTATCAAATCTAACGGTCCTACATCTTCCACACTAGGTCGCCGACCTGGAATGCTCTAGGGATCACGCGCCGGTTGTAGTTCTGCTTCATTCTCTGCTGGTATGACATCAGCCGGATGGACGCCTTGGCTCGCTCTTCGTCGATCAAGTCCAACTCCATCTTCCTCCGCTCGGCATTGTCATTATCATAGTTCTGGATCCGGACGGACTCTACGCCGACTTCAACTGGGATAACTGTTTCGCCTCCGTACACTAAATGGAATGGCGTGACGCTCGTTCTCTCCTTTGGGGTCGTGCGGATAGCCCATAGGGCGCCCGGCAGCTCGTCCACCCAGCTTCCTCCTATGTGGTTAAGTCGAGTTCAAATAATTCTGAGGATTTCTCGGTTGGTTACTTCAGCTTGGTCGTTGCTCTGGGGATACGCCACAGAAGTAAAGTGTTGTTCGATGCCATAACTTTTGCACCATTCTTCGAGCTGCTTCTCGACGAACTGTCGCCCGTTATCAAATATGAGCCGGCGAGGAATGCCGAACCGACAGATTATATACTTCCAGATAAACCTTTTGACCATCTGCTCGGTGATCTTGGCCAGTGGCTCGGCCTCCACCCATTTGGAAAAGTAATCAACTGCCACTAGCAGAAACTTCCGCTGACCGGTCGCCATAGGGAACGAACCTACGATATCCATTCCCCACTGATCGAACGGACAGGACACTGTAGATGCTTTCATCTCCTCCGCCGGTTGGTGGGAGATGTTGTGGTACTTTTGGCAGGAGAGGCACGTCGCGACGGTCCGAGCGGCATCTGCTTGCAGGGTTGGCCAGAAGTACCGGCCAGCGGGATCTTCCTGGCCAGCGATCACCCGCTTGGATGTCCTCCGCACGATTCTTGGTGCATTTCCTGTAGGATGTACTCCGCGTCTTCTGAGCTCACACATTTCAAAAGTGGACGGGAGAAAGCCTTATTGTAGAGTTGGTCTCCAATGAGTGTGAACCGACCGGCTCTCCTCCTCAATAGCTGGGCTTCCTCCCGATCGAACGATGTCGCACCTGAGCGCAGAAACTCCATAATGGTTGTCCTCCAATCGCTCGGGAATGCGAGGCCCTCCATCCGATCAATGTGCGCCACCAAGGATACTTGCTTAATTGGCTGCTGGGTGACGGTCGGTGATATTGAACTTGCGAGCTTGGCTAACTCATTTGCCGCCTGGTTCTCTGCTCGGGGTATCTTCTGGATAATGACTTCTCTGAAGTGAGTCTTGAGCTTTTCGAAGGTCTCAGCGTAGAGCTTGAGCCGAGCGTTGTTAATCTCAAAAGTGTCCGAGAGCTACTGGACGGCCAGCTGAGAGTCTGAATGGAGTGTTATCCAACCGGCTCCCACATGCCGGGCTGCCTGCAAGCCGGCTATGAGGGCCTCATACTCCGCTTCATTATTTGTGGCTCTGTAGTCCAGTCGGACGGATAGGTGCATCCGTTCTTCTTGGGGAGAGATTAGTAGCACACCAATCCCGCTCCCGAGCTGAGCGAACGATCCGTCCACAAATATTTTCCACATAGCTTCGGGCTCGGGATTTTGCACTTCGGTAACAAAATCTGCTAAGGACTGCGCCTTTATCGCCGAACGAGGTTGATACTGAATGTCAAATTCACTCAACTCCGTTGTCCATTTGATGAGCCGTCCGGACGCTTCTGGGTTCAACAGCACTCTTCCCAATGGGCTATTTGTCCGGACGATGATTGTATGTGCTAGGAAATAAGGACGAAGTCTCCGAGCGGCGAGGACCAAAGCGAAAGCCAGCTTCTCGAGCCCAGTGTAGCGAGATTCAGCATCTTTTAGAATATGGCTCAAGAAGTACACGGGTTGTTCTTCACCGCTTGTCCTCACTAATGCCGAGCCTACTGCTTGCTCGGTTGAAGATAAATAAATACAGAGCGGCTCACCTACAGCGGACTTGGCTAGCACGGGCAAGGAGTTCAGGTACGTCTTCAGCTCCTCAAATGCCCGATCGCTTTCCTCGTCCCAATGAAACTTAGTAGCTTTGCGTAGGCTCTTGAAAAAAGGGAGACTCCGGTCGGCAGTCTTAGAGATGAATCTTGACAATGCAGTTATCCGCCCGGTCAGGCGCTGTACTTCCCTCAGATTTCTTGGGAGCAGCATATCTTGCAACGCTTTTACCTTGCTGGGATTTGCCTCTATGCCCCTCTCGGTCACTATATAGCCCAAGAAACGCCCGCCTTTCGCTCCGAACAAACATTTCTGAGGGTTCAACTTGACTCCATACTTCCTCAGCGTTTGGAAGGTCTCCTCCATGTCCGTAAAAAGATTAGCCGCTCAGACAGACTTGATGAGAATATCATCCACGTACACTTCTAAATTGCGTCCGATCTGCTCCTTAAATACCTTGTTCATCAAGCGCTGGTAGGTTGCTCCCGCATTCTTCAGTCCGAACGGCATTACATTGTAACAGTAAGTGTCGTCGGCTGTGACGAAGCTGACATTCTCTTGATCTTCTCGGGTGAGCGGCACCTGATGGTAGCCCTGATAGGCGTCTAGCATGCATATCAGCTCGCACCCGGCTGTGGAGTCCACCAGTTGATCAATCCGGGGCAGAGGGTAGAAATCCTTTGGGCATGCTTTGTTGAGATCCCGGAAATCGATGTAAACCCTCCACTTGTTGCCCGGCTTGGAGACTAGCACTATATTTGCGAGCCAGCTCGGGAACTTGACCTCCCTTATATGGCCGGCCTCCAGGAGCTTCTCGACCTCCGCTCGGATGATGGCGTTTTGTTCGGCGCTAAAGTCCCTCTTCCTTTGCTTCACCGTCCGAGCGTCCGGTCGGACGTGAAGCTCATGCTGTGCTATACTTGGCGAAATTCCCGGCAGCTCATGCGTCGACCAGACGAAGACGTCGCAGTTTCTCTGGAGACATTTGATCACCTCCTTTTTCTGGCTTGCCTCTAGATCGGCCGCAATGAATGTGGTGGCCTCCGATCGGGTCGGGTGGATTTGCACCTCCTCTTTTTCTTCATAAACCAAAGAGGGTGGTTTATCTATTATAGCGTTTATCTCGATCCGCGGCATCTTCCGTGCGGACTTTGCTTCGGCTCGAACCATTTCGACATAGCATTACCGAGCCGCTAGCTGATCTCCTGGCACTTCTCCCACTTGATCTTCGATAGGGAATTTAATTTTTTGATAGAATGTGGAGACGGCCGCTCGGAACTCACTGAGCGCTGGTCGCCCCAGGATAACATTGTATGCTGAGGGAGAGTCGACCACGACGAAGTTGGCAGTCCGCGTCCTTCTGAGCGGCTCTTCTCCCAACGAAATAGCCAGTCGGACTTGTCCGACCGGTAGAACTTCATTGCCCGTAAACCCGTAGAGGGGGGTTGTCATGGGCAACAACTCAGCTCGATCAATTTGAAGTTTGTCGAAAGCCTTTTTAAATATAATGTTGACCGAGCTGCCTGTATCGATGAAAATGCGGTGAATAGTATAGTTAGCTATTACCGCTTTGATGATGAGGGCGTCGTCATGTGGCACTTCGACTCCCTCGAGGTCCCTGGGCCCGAAGCTTATTTCGGGCCCCGCTCGCCCGTTCTTGACTGCACCCGACCGCATGGATTTTGAGCTGCCTGACACTCGCCTTCCTTGCTCTGTTGGAGTCACCTCCGGTCGGTCCGCCAGCGATGATGTTGATTTTGCCCCGAGACGTGTTGTTTCTATTTCCTTCCTCCCATGCGGACGGCCTCGGCCGGCCCTTAGATCCCCGAGGATTGTCTTCGTGCTTCTGAGGATGATACCGCTCGGGTGACTTTTTGGATGACCGCCGACCTGCTTCATGGTGTCGCTGTCGTCTATCGGGTGATGGTGATCGACGACGACCACTCCGGGGAGCGGGGTGGGCGATAAGGGGAAGACTTCGGCAATCCCGGGTGTTATGCGTGTCGGTCCGGTGGAAGGAGCAAAACCTGGGGGTCCATATCTTCTTTTTTGTCTTGGGCCGCTCGGCAGCTACCTTTTGGATGGCATGGGACCTTGCATGTTGATGAGGGCGGGCTGCTTCAGCTTGCGGTCCTCTAGGCGGCTGGTAGCTAGTGGACGGCTTCCGCTCGGCAGGGGTTAGCCGCTCAGTTGGAGCTTCCTTTCTTCTGGCCGCCTGGGCTTCCTCCACATTGATGTACTCATTGGCCCGGTGCAGCATATGATCATAGTCTCGGGATGGCTTCCGAACAAGTGAGCGGAAGAAGTCACCATCCACGAGGCCTTGCGTGAACGCATTAATCATTGTTTCTGAGGTGACCGTTGGAATATCCATGGCCACCTGGTTGAATCGCTGGATGTAAGCTCGGAGCGATTCTCTGGGCTCTTATTTGATGGCGAACAGACTGACACTGGTCTTCTGGTAGCGCCGACTGCTTGCGAAATGGTGGAGAAAGGTCATGCGGAACTCCTTAAAGCTTGTAATGGATCCGTCCGGCAGCCTCCGAAACCATCATTGCGCCGATCCCGAAAGGGTAGTGAGAAACACCCTGCACTTTACTCCATCTGTGTATTGATGTAGGGTAGCTGTGTTTCGAACTTACCCAGATGGTCGTCCGGGTCGGTGGTTCCGTTGTATTCCCCGATCGCCGGTGACACATAATGCTTTGGTAGAGGGTCTCGCAGGATGACCTCTGAAAACTGGCGATTGATGCGCTCGGGTGAGGCATTCGTTCGGGGCGCCTTGCCTTTTCTATGGTCTCGCTTGGGTGCCTCGTCAGATGAAGATCCTCGATAAGGGTTAGCTGCCATTAATTCCGGGGGTGTACGGAAAAGGGCTCGGTGAAAAGGGATCGGGGCAAGTGGTGTTTCCTCTTGAATGTCGACCGGATCTTTATCTCGGCCCCATGTTGAAATATTCTCCGATCGAAACTCTGCTGCCGCCCGGCCTGCTGATGCTGACGTCGCCTGTTGCTCTAGGCGCTCGGCTTGCGCCTTTTGTTTCTGCTGCTCCACGAGCTTAGCTGCTCTGGCCTCAATTAGAGCGTTGAGCTCCTCCTGTGAGAGCATCACGATATGAGGTCGTCCAGCTTCTTCCATCTTCTCTACTCGGATTCAGGTGCGTTCCCACAGACAGCGCCAATTTGATCATATCCGACCGCTGAGTCGACGGACGTTGGGGACGTGGCGCTCTCCTCTATCTCCGACCAGCTGAACGGATCTCCGGCGAACCTGCAAGGAAGTCGAGCCGGGAAGGGGTTCCCGGCGACGACCCTCCGACGCTCAAGTCAGGCAAGAGGAAAACGATGAAGTGGCTCCAAAGATGAGAGATCGCATACCTCCGGTGAAGTTTGTGGGCTCTTATATAGAGCTCTAGGGAGGCTTGTGCACACCTGTCGAGGCGTACACGTGTCCTTTACCATACCTCAGTATGGGCTTACCAGAGGAGCATGTCTGACACCATACTACTACAGTCCGAGCACCTCTCTGATGGGACAGCAGAACTTTCCGTCGTAGGATTCTGCGTATGGCCTGGTCGTCGAACATGCCTGTTGTCAGAAAATGATGTTCCCCAATGTCCCCTTGTCCTTGTCTATTTTTTCCCCGAGCCGAGCATCCAGCCGCTCGGCAGGCACATCACTTCCGACCGGGCGTAGGTATCGGTTCGACCGGGAAGATTCCCGGTCGCGTGCTCGGCTGAGACTATTCCTTCACAGTATTGCTGCTTTACGCCTCGGCCGAGCGAGCTTCCCGCTCGGCCCGACGACCCTGTTCACCATGAGCGTCGGAAACCCGACTCTACGTCGGGTTGTCTTTGATTCCGTCCGGACCCGTTCGGCCGGTTGACTCGACCCTTCTCCGATCGGCTGGACCTCATGCTGACCCTTTTAACTTCTGACCTCTACGTGTCATTAGCTCCCCACAAAGAGGGTCCCCCGTCCATACTGTCGGATCAAGAAAAAAGAATTTACTAAAGCAAGTAGTCATAACATAGTTTATAGATCCAAAGATTTCTAAGCAGAAGCCAAGCAAAGTTTCAAAGGTTTAATATCGTTGGTTCTTCATATTCCCAGTCTGATAGAAAAGCTGAGAAAATGATGTCATCTATTGTTGAATTTTACTTGAGCTGAATCAGCCGTTTGGTAATGGGTTTAACTTAGAAGCCTCAACAAAATATTTTACATTGGTTTACAAGCAATATAAAGATGAATATTTTAACATACTCATTTTTACTATTGAACTATTTATTATCACAACAACCTGTGATGAAACCCAAAACTTGCTAAAAATCGCCAAGAATAACAAAATACTTGAACAATAAAAAGTTTTTCTAGTCTTAAGTGCAATACTAGGAGATAGTTACATACCTATGGAAGGTCTCAATATAACATGCTTGGATAAACCCAAATTGGAGAAGGCCAATTTACTAAGCTAAAATTATGGAAGTCAAGCGGATTTTCTACTTCGGCAATGTTGCTAGTCGGAGCATCCAATGGAAATTCATGCCAATGATCAAACTCACGGTCAACATTATAAATACAGTTGCTCCTTCCTCCCCACCTGCCTGGATGGGCGCAAGAGATTGAAAAGTTACTCTTGATATCGACGAACAATGCCCAATCTCCCAAATTATCCACCTTCGACCATGTCGGCTGCCCCGAGAAGTCCAAGGAGTACACAGCAAAACACAAATCTATTCCTTCCCCAGATAGAACAATGCGTATCAGCATGAGCTTGCCGTCGCACTCAACCATCCGGCTATTGGATCCAAAAGCCACTGCCCAGCTGGAGCTTTCCCCGCACCACCGCACTGTGAATTCTTTCACGCCGAAAGAGGGGGAAAACTGGAGAGAGTATAGTGTTTCGCTACTGCTCAACACAAAAATATTGTCTTTGAAAGCCATGACACTAATTATGAAGAAATGATGCTGTTCAAAGGAGCATTCTTTCCAGCTGCTGCTTCCTACTGGCCACAGGAATAGGCTCTGCTTGTCGCACAAAAGGAGATGGGAACCTGGGGATGAAAGAGGACCAGTTAAGGCTCCGAAGTAGAAGCGGTGGGGCTCGGGGAGGGTGGGCGGGCGGAGCTCCTCCCCGGTGAATGCGTCGGCCACCACAACACCAAGGCGGTTGCGGAAGATGAGCTGACCGTAGGAAGAGCCAAGAAGGGTCAGGCGGAGGGTCTCCGAAGGGACCATAGAGCGACCGCTGGAAAAGGGTCCGGAAGGAGACCTCAGGCGGCATCGAGGAGGTTCGATCCACTGGTAAGCGCCGGATCCGACACATGGGAGAATAAGGAGAGGCGGACGGCCATACGAGGCGGACGAAAAGTAGGAGCGGAAGACGGAGCGCCAGGATCGGCATACGGAAGCAACTAAGAACAGGTCGCGGAGGGAGGGGAGGCGGTCGAGGACGGAAAGGAGGAGCAAATCTGGCAAGTCGGACCAGAGGTCCTCGGCGGCGAGGGATTGAGACGCGGCTAGATTGGTACGGTCAGAGGCGGGAGGCCGGCGCCGCTGATTTCGATTGGTGCGGTCGAGGGATGACCGGAGAAGTGAGTCACGGAGGCCAGACCTGCGTTCGTCAGAGGCGGGCGAACGGCGACGTCTCCGCCGCTTATTTCCGGTGGCGCGGCGGCGATTCTCCATTTTTGTGGATTCCTAGGCGGAGGACGAGGTTAAGATGTGCATCCCGATTCGGTAAAGCATCCGCATCGTCGGGCATTCATAGTTCACATCCCGTCCGTTCACTTTATAACGCCCCTTTTTTCTATTTGATTTTTTTTTTATTTCATTTTTTTCCCCTATCGAAAACTAAAAATTACTATCCGACCATCAATATTTCAGTAAATTAATTAATTAGAAGATTTTTTTTACATATATAGATCCTGTCCGAGCGCTGAGTCGACGGATACTGAGGGCGTGACATTCTTCGTTGTCTCCGACTGATGATGTGAATCTCCAGCGAACCTGTAAAAAAGCCGAGTCGGGAGGGGTTTCCCGGCGACGACCCTCCGACGCTCAAGTTAGGCAGTGAAGAAGGAGAGGAGCAAAGTAACGCTACTGTGGCTACAGTGATGAGAATCGCATAACTCCGTCGAAGTCTGGGGGTCCTTATATAGGACCCCGGGGAGGTGCGGGCACGCTTCTCGATGCGTGCACGCTTCCCCAAACATACCTCAGTAGGGTTGTGTCAGAAAAGCATGTCTGACGTCATTCCGCAATCGTCCGAGCATATCCCGGATGTGACGGTGGAAACTTCCACCGTACGATACTCTGTCCGCTCCGGCGGCCGACCATGCTGTTTGTTGGCGGCAAGTGTCTCGAGGATGAAGTTACCAGCTGTCCTTTTTGTCTCTTAGCGCTCTTACCTGCTCCCAGACCGAGCGGACCAGCCGCTCGACGCTCATGGCCTCCAGGAATGCGCATACCTCGGCCCGGGCGGAGAAGCCCTGCTTATGTGCTTGGATGGAAATGCGCCATATTGTCATGCAGCTCGGCCGAACGACCTGTCCGCCCGACCCATAGACTCTTTTACCTAAGCATCGGAAACCCGACCCCTGGTCGGACTGTCTTTCGTCCGGTCCGAGAGACCCCTGGCCGGATGTCCGGTTGGCCAGATGCTTGGTCGACCCGCTACTCCGCTCGGCACGACCTCTGTCCACTCGGCACGACCTTGGGGTTGACCTTCTTGACCATTGACCTCCATGTGTCGTTGACCTCCCGCCAACGAGGGTCCCCCGTCCTTACCACTGTTGTCCGAGCGCTGAGTCGACGGACACTGGGACGTGACACTCTCCGCTGTCTCCGACTGATGATGTAAATCTCCAGCGAACCTGCAAAGAAGCCGAGCCGGGAGGGGTTTCCCGGCGACAACCCTCCGACGCTCAAGTCAGGCAGTGAAGAAGGAGAGGAGCAAAGTAACGCTACTGTGGCTACAGTGATGAGAATTGCATACCTCCGTCGAAGTCTGGGGGTCCTTATATAGGACCCCGGGGAGCGCGGACATGCTTCTCGATGCATGCACGCTTCCCCAAACATACCTCAGTAGGGTTGTCAGAAAAGCATGTCTGACGTCATTCCGCAATCGTCCGAGCATATCCCGGATGTGACGGTGGAAACTTCCACCGTACGATACTCTGTCCGCTCCGGCCGCCGACCATGCTTTTTGTCGGCGACAGGTGTCTCGAGGATGAAGTTACCAGCTATCCTTTTTGTCTCCTAGCGCTCTTACCTGCTCCCGGGCCGAGCGGACCAGCCGCTCGGCGCTCATGGCCTCCGGGAATGTGCATACCTCGGCCCGGGCGTGGAAGCCCTGCTTATGTGCTCGGATGGAATTGCGCCTTATTGTCCTGCGGCTCGGGCGAACGGCCTGTCCGCCCGGCCCATAGACTCTTTTACCTTAGCATTGGAAACCCGACCCCTGGTCGGGCTGTCTTTCGTCCGGTCCAAGAGACCCCTCGCCGGATGTCCGGTTGGCCAGATGCTTGGTCGGCCTGCTACTCCGCTCGGCACGACCTCTGTCCACTCGGCACGACCTTGGGGTTGACCTTCTTGACCATTGACATCCACGTGTCGTTGACCTCCCGCCAACGAGGGTCCCCCGTCCTTACCACCGGATCACATGCCTCCCCCTCAAGTCTAGTCGAAGGAGGCACTAAGTCCGACTGACTGGACTGCGTCTGGGTGGCGTGTCTGCCGCTCATCCATCGAGATTAGTGTCCGGTCGTCCGGGGACTATGCAAGTAAGTAACGCCGCTCAGCGTGTCCCCAGTTGGTACTTGGAAAGTTTCGTTTGCATGTCGTTGTCCCGCCGCTCCGGCATCGGTCATGCTGATTATCCCTAGTAAACTTCTCGGTCTTTGTGTAAATCACCATCATTAATGCTGAGCACGCGGCCACACTCGCATGATGGTGTTCATTAAATGCGACCTATGAGCGAGTGCCACGTGGTCGCGCATTCGTCACCGTTCACTTGAGCCGTCAGGTCTGATGTGACCTTTGGCTTTTTCGAATTTGACGGTCAGATCCCCTCCTTGGATCCCGTAACCTGGATCGGACGACTCTGGTTGATCGAGCCCAATGTTTATAAGCATATCTCCTCTCCGGTCGCTTCACGATATCGCGTGCGCATCCGAAAGTTTTTGCTTCTTCTCGTCCAGCGCTCCGGCGAATTCATTGCTCAGCTTCCCGGTGATCCGCCGCCTCCCTCTTTGGTCCAATCTATCGTAAGACTCCTTCGCCCTTTCCCTTTTCAGTTTTTTTGTGTTTTTCTCCGCACTTTCGCCGTATTCGTGCTTTCTTAGATACTGTTCCGGCCATCCTTTTCCTTAACCTCTGCCATCTCTTTCTTTGGCCCTTATCACCAATGGCTAGTTCTTCTCATCAGTCCGACCTCGCCCCCGGCCTCTGGTATACTACCACAAAGAGCCGTTTCGACGAGAGGGATGCGCTAAGCCTTACCCGAACCTTTGAACTTCCCTCTGACCACGAACTGATATTAGCCACACCTTCCGATCGGGCACACGACCCTCCGACCGGCACTGTTTGTTTTTTCTGATACCAATTCGTGGCCGGTCTGCGCTTCCCTATTCATCCGTTCATCCTTGAGGTGTGTAACTATTTCTGCCTCCTGCTCGACCAACTCGTCCTAACTCCTTCAGGTTGCTGTGCGGGGTGGTTGTCCTCTTTAAGCTGCACGGCATCCCTTAGTCCCTAAGACCTTCCACTACTTCTACTACCCCAAACAGTCCGAGTGGGGAACCTTTATCTTCCAATCGCGGATCGGTCTAGTCTTCTTCGACAAGATGCCGACGTCGAACAAGCATTGGAAGGAAAACTATTTCTATCTTCGTTTTCCCGAGTGGCCGTCCTTTCGCACTAAATGGCAAACCACTGTGCCGAGCCCGCCGGATCTCGGTAAATATAAGAGTCAGCCAGACTACCTTCACGCAGCCAATTTGCTAGTCGGGCAAAGATTCAACATCAACAAGTTGCTCTACGAGGGGGTGCTATATATATTTGGACTAAGCTCAATCAGAACGAAGCTTCCGGGCAGCATGGGTAAGCATTTTCCTCATCCCCCTTCCTTTTGGTCTAACTGATTTATTCTTCTTTTATGTAGATGACATCATGTGGCGCGCCAAGGTTGCTGATTGGCTGTAGTTGAAAGCCACCAAGGTGGAGGCGGCGGCCGCGAAGGAGATGGCCGATCTAGGTATTGAACCGGTCGGCTCACACGAAGGGGAAAGTGAAGAAGCTTCACTTGTGGTTGGAGAGTCAGTCGCTCGGATTTCTGCAACTGCACCGGTCGGTGATGCTATCTCGTCTGCCGGACAACCAACATTGGAAGAAGCAGGGCACTCGACCGAGGACTCGCCACTAATCGTACGCAAACGGCGCCGGACGGATCTCCACACCCATTCAGCTACATCTGTGGAGCCAGTGACTGAGCCGACCGGCGCCCCTACTGTAGCAATCGCCCCGGCCCCTGCTCCAGTCGAGGCCATTTCTTCAGATCGAACTCCTTCCCAGCTTGATCTGCCAGTGGCTTCTCTTGGCGTGCCGCCCGTCAGTTCCCAGCCCCGAGCTCCTCTTCGGCTTAGGCGTTCTGGTATAGTGTCTGCCCCGCTCGACGAGTCATCCGGGCGCGCCACCTCAGCTCAATCTGATCCGAGCGACCGTCGAGTGGTTAAGGCTGTCCTCCACCTCCCAACAGAAGAATTTCTTCTGGCGGTTGATCGGCCAGTCGCCCCTGAGCATCAGATTACTATCTGCGGACCGCTCGCCAAGATATGGGAGGATGCGAGAGCCCGCGTCGCCATGATGACTCCCGGTCAGCTCGGGGGCAGCCACTTGCAGCAAACTACCGGGGTATGCTTCTTAACATACTACATGACCATTTGACTTGGTTCGTGATATTATTTCCTCTGTGCGCAGAATTGGGTAGAGAACATCGCGGTCAGCAACCGCCTGGCTGCACTGGAGGAAGAATTGAAAAAGCTTCAACTTTCCGGAGGGGCGCCAGTTCAGGGGCCCTCATATGCCACACTTCGAGCCGAGCTGAATAAATCGGAGAAATTACTGGCGGCCAAGCGGCACAAGTCCTCCGGCCTGGAGATCAGGGTAGCCGGGCTTGAAGCCCAGGACAAGTCTCATGACCAGGAGATAAAGCTGGCGACCAATAGAAAAAATAGGGTCATCTCCGATTTGGAGGCAAAGAATGTGCAGGCCCGAGCACTGGAGCAGCGCATCAACGAGTTGGTCGATCTACTATCTGCTGAGCAGGAGGGTCGATCGGCCTCCGAAGCTAAACTTCAAGGAGACAAGAAAGATCTCCAAGACGCTCTTGATGCTTCCCGAGCGGCACTAAAGGAATATCAAGACGGTGAATCAGGCCGCTTTGAAGTGATGAAACAAAACTATCTCCGCTCGGACGAGATAGAGGAGGGCCACTAAGAAAAGTATAAAAGAGTATGCTAGGTATGAATAAATGCAAGATTGATCTCTATCTCTATTATTTTTTATTTCTCTTCCTACTATTGTTTCTAACTTGAGCGTCGGAGAGTCAACGCTAGAGACCCCTTCCTTGGTTTGATTTATTTTATAGAGAGGAGCGAGATCTTAATCTAGTCAGCAGAGTCACCACATCCTCGGCTTTCCAGCTTCACACTTTCGGACAGGATCATTTTGATGCTGTCTGTAGGAATCGTAACCTGCATCCAAATGAGAAGATGAAAGACGCTGGACAATTCACAACGGTGGCATTGACGCAAGATGAGCTCGACACGCTGATACAGGCCCGAGTGGCAAAGATAGTGGAGCAATAACAATAACAGGCACTGCCCGAGCGACAACACGCACTGTTCGAACACAATGCATAGGAGTCTGCAACCTCAGCGGCAGGTCATCAGGCTGAGTGAGGAGATCCAGTGAACTAAATTTCGGAGGGGATTCTAAATGACCCTCTATCGAAATATTACACCACACTGACGATCGGGGAATATAATGAAGAGACCGACCCTGACGACCACTTTGCCAAGTTTGATGACCCGGTCACACTTCATCAGTACACGGATGGGGTGAAATGTCGATTCATTCTCACCATGCTAGTTGGATCAACGCAGCGTTGGTTCAAATGATTGTCGAGCAGCTCGATCCATGGCTTCAAAGACTTCCGAGCGGCCTTCCTGCATCACATCGCTAGCAGTCGCTGCCACCAGAAGATTAGTGTGAATCTATTCTCGCTGAAGCAAGGGCCCCGAGAGGCATTGAGGACCTATATCCAGTGCTTCAATCAAGTGGTGATGGATATCCCAGCGGTCTCCTCGGACGTGTTGGTGAACGCTTTCACCCAATGGCTCACCGAAGGAGAGTTCTTCCGGTCGTTCAATCGGAGGCCGCTGAGAGACTTTGGCCACCTATAAAAGAAGACTAATGAATACATCAATGTGGAAGAAGCCCAAGCGGCAAGGAAGAAAGAGACGCCCACAGGATCATCTAAACGGCGACAGTCGAGCAGTCATCAACCCCCCAAAGGGCCTCGATCAGGAGAAGCTCTGCCACACGAGCCCAGGACACATATCGTGCAGCATGTGGCGGCTGCTCATCCAAAGGTTGCAAAAGGCAAGATGTGAGTGTCAATGTTCTGCTCCTTTCACCAGTCGGCGACACACAATACCCGGGATTGCTACGACCGACAGCTAGCAGGCCGGCCTCGCGAGGATGTTATCGTCGATCCCCATCACCTAATCGGCGACAAAGGCGCCGAACAACCATCTGAAGGGAGGAAGAAAGGACAACAACCGAACCACGCCACCATCGGCCTCAGCATGAGAGCAATCAAAGTCTCGCCCGAGTCTTTGCCGAGCAGAACAAACTATCGGCACGGGAGGAAGAGAACGGAGTAACACCGCTCGGGGACAGATAGGAATGATCGCCGGTGGACCAACCGGTGGAGATTCTAACCGACCAAGGAAGTCGCATGTTCGGCGACTTAAGATGCACATTGTAGGCTGCAGCAAGGTGAGAACTGAAGTACCCGAGATCAGTTTCGGCCCTAAAGATTTAGAGAGAGTGGAAATTCCTCACAACGATGAACTTAATTACCGATTATACAATCCATCGAACTTTTGTTGAAACAGGGAGCTCAGTGAACATCATATACAAGAAGGCATTCGATTAGTTGCAAATCAATCAAAGCGAACTCCTACCGATGACGAGCCCGCTCTACGGTTTCATGAGCAATGAAGTGTTGCCGATCGGCCAGACTAAGTTGGCCATCTCACTCGGCGAGGAGCCCCTAAAGAGGACAAGGACCACAAACTTCATTATGGTAGACACATCATCGGCCTACAACGTTATATTAGGCCGACCGACCCTCAACGAGTTCCGAGCGGTAGTGTCCACCTACTGCTAGAAGATTAAGTTCCCGGTGGATGACAAGATGGGAGAAGTCAAAGGTGAACAATTGGCCACTCGGCGATGCTACGTCGAGATAGTCAGATCAGAAGCAAGGACCACTCGGAAAAACCCACGCGAAAGGAAGAGGTCCAGATTCACCCAAGCCTGTCGGAAGCGACCACCTTCATTACAACCAATCTGGAGAGCAAAAGAAAGGCAGAGCTGTCTACCTGCCTTAGGCGGAATCATGACGTGTTCGCCTGGTCAACCCATGAGCTCCTCGGAATCTCGCCAAGCATCGCCCAACACGAGATCCATATCTGACCGGAGGCCCAGCCCATGAAGCAGAGGAAAAGGGACTTCATCGCGGAGCAAAACCTAATCATCCGGGCAGAAATAGAGAAATTACTGGAGGCGGCCACATCCGGGAAGTCCAGTTCCTGAGTTGGCTCATCAATGTCGTGCTGGTCTCCAAGCCGGACAATAAATAGTGGGTGTGCATCGACTTTCGTGACTTATATAAGTGTGTCCAAAGGATTTATATCCACTACCCCAGATAGACCAGATGGTGGACTCTACGATATGCTGTTCTACGGACTGCATGTTCGACGCGTATCAAAACTACCACCAAGTGCCGCTAGCCAAAGAAGATCAAGAAAATGTTAGCTTTATCACAGCCGATGGAATGTTCTGCTACAACATCATGTTGTTCGGACTGATGAACGTTGGTGCCACCTACCAGAGGCTAATGAATAAGGTGTTTCAGAAGCAAATCGGCCGCAACTTGGAGGTATACGCCGACGACATATTAATAAAGTCAATCTGAGCTACTGATATGTGTGCAGATATCGAAAAAACATGTCAAACCTTGAGGACATACGAGATGAAGCTAAACCCGAGTAAGTGTCTATTCAATGCTAAGAGTGGACGCTTCCTCGGATATAATGTCACCGAACGGGGTATCGAGGCGAATCTGAGCAAACTGAAAGCGCTACAAGACATGCCCCTGCGCCGCAGCTTGAAGGAGGTCCAATGGCTGACCGAACGGATCACTGCACTGTCCAGTTTCATATCCAAGTCATCCACCCGGAGCATGTCATTCTTCAGGGTGCTGCGCCGAGCGATAAAATCCAGTGGGACGCGGAGTGCGACTAGGCATTGGAAGAGCTCAAGGAGTATCTTAACTCCTTGCCTATGTTAGCTAAGCCAAGCATTGGGGAGCTACTCTGGATCTATCTGTTGGCCACTGAGTATGTGGTCGGCTCGGCATTAGTTAAGCAAAACGGTCTTGAATAACAACCCTTGTATTTTCTAAGCATATATTGAAAGATGTAGAATCCCACTACACCTGTCTTGAAAAATTGGCTTATATGCTGGTGTTAGCCGCTCGAAGACTCTACCCATACTTCCTCGCTCATCCGATCATCGTCATGACCAATAGTAGTACCCTAGGAAGAGTCCTTCTCAACCCAGAAGCGTTCGAGCGGTTAATCAAATGGGCAGCCAAACTAAGCGAGTTTGATATTCAATATCAACCCTGAACGGTGATCAAAGCTCAGGCCTTGGCTGATTTCGTCACAGAGGTCTAGAACGTCGAACCAGCAGCAACCTGAAGAATATATGTCAATGGTTCGTCCACTCGACAAGGAAGTGGGATCGGCATTCTGCTCATTTCACCAAGTGAAGACTAGATGCAACTTTCCATTCGGCTGAATTATCAGGTCACCAACAATGAAGCTGAGTATGAAATCTTGATAATCGGCTTACAAGCAGCGCAACAAGTCGGAGCCACAAAAGTCCTCATTCACTCGGACTCTCAATTGGTCGCCCAACAACTATCTGGGACGTTCGAGATTAGCAACTCTCGACTAAAGTTATATGCAGAAGCTTTCGAGAGGTTGAAGGCAAATTTTCAAAAGCTCACTGTATAGAAGGTCCCCCGATCGGGCAATCAAGTAGCAGACGAACTAGCTAAATTAGCCAATTTATTATCATCGGTCGTGATTAGCTAGTCAATCGAACATGTTTCATTGGTGGCGCACATCGACCGGATGGAAGGAGTGGTCTTCCCAAGCGACTGGAGAACACCGTTGATTGAATTCCTACGATCGGGTAGCACACCAACCGACCAAGAGACAGCTTGACTACTAAAGAAGAGGGTCGGACGATTCACCTTGATCGGAGATGAGCTTTATAAGAGGTCTTTTTCAAGGCCGCTACTCAAATGTGTGGGTCCGGAGGACATAAAATACATACTCCAAGAAGTATATCTTAGCTCCTGTGGAAGCCACCCGGACGACCGTTCACTGGCTCAAAATATTCTCCTAGATGGATATTTTTGCCCAACTCTCCAAGAGGATGCCGCTCGGATAGTAGTCATATGCTTGTCCTACCAAAAGTATCACAACATCCTGCACCGACCGACCGAGAAGATGAAGGCATCCACGGTGTCTTGCCCGTTCGACCAATGGGGCATGGACATCGTGGAATCGTTCCCCATGGCGACTAGTCAGCAGAGGTTCTTGCTCATCGCGGTGGACTACTTCTTAAAGTGGGTGGAGACCGAGCCACTGGCAAAGATAAGTGAACAGATGGTCATCAAATTCATCTAGCAGAGCATTTTGTGTTAGTTCGGCATCCCCCACCGGTTCATCTTTGATAACGGGAGGTAGTTTGCCAGTCGGGGGCTTAGGGAGTGGTGCGAAGATTATGACATTCAGTAGGCCTTCACCTCAATAACCTACCCCCAAAGTAATGGCTAGGTGGAAGTCATAAACCAGGAGATCTTTAGAGGCTTACGAGCTCGGCTCGACCACGTCGGGGCCAGTTGGGTCGACGAGCTTCCAAGTGTCTTATGGGTACTTCGCACTACTCCAAAAGAGGTGACCGGCGCAACACCATTCCAGCTCATGTATGGAGGAGAAGCGGTGGTCCTCGTGGAGGTGGGAGTAGAATTCGACCGAGTGCGACACTACGATGAGAGAAACACTAAGCGGAGGTTGTTGGAGCTCGACTTAGTGGATGAAATACAGGATAAAACTGTTGTTCGACAAATTAGTTATCGACAGTGGATGAGGCAAAACTACAATCGAAGGGTGATCCTGAAGTCTTTCCAGGTCGACGATCTACTGTGGAAGAAAATCAAGCTAGTTGGTGACATCTCCAAGCTAGAGGTACCATGGGGAGGACCTTATAAAATCATGCATAAACTCCGTTCGAGGGCCTACTACTTGGAGGACGAGGACGGAAGAAACCTCGAGCAGCCATGGAGAGCGAATTATCTACATCCCTACAGAGCCGGGTGAGGTGCGTGAGTAAATATAGATGTACTTGTGTATATGCTTTCTGGATGCAGGATAGACGTGAATAACAACTCAGTTTTCAAGACTCTTGAGCCGATCGACTAAATTAAAAGTCGAGCAACGACTATAAACCAATGTCTACACCTATCAACCGTCGAGCGACGACGTTAAACCCTGTCTTTTCCAACCATCGAGTGGCACCGTTAAACGCATGTCTTCGCCAACAGTCGAGCGACGACGTTAAACCCAATCTTTGCCAACCGTCAAGCGGAGACATTAAACTCCTATCTCCATCAACCATCAAGTGACGACATTAAATCCCTGTCTTCGCCAACCTTCGAGCGGCGACGTTAAACTCAGTATTCATCAATCGTCAAGCTATGACGTTAAACCCCAATCTTCGCCAACTGTCGAGCAGCGATGTTAAACCCCAGACTTCATCAACCGTCGAGCAACAACATTAAACCTGTCTTCGCCAACCGTCGAGCGACGACGTTAAACCCCTATTTTAGCCAATAGTTGAGCAGCGATGTTAGACCCCGGTCTTCATCAACCGTCAAGCGGCGACGTTAAACCCCAGTCTTCATCAATCGTTTAACGACAATGTTAAACTCATGTCTTCGCCAACCGTCGAGCGGCGATGTTAAACCACAATCTTCGCCAACCGTCAAACATCGACGTTAAAACCCTGTCTTCATTAAACCTGAGATCGACAAAAAAAAGGCTTGTCTTTCGCAGACTTGCTTGATCTTGAGCGATGGCACAGTGAAACAAAGTGGAAAATATGAAAACGAAAAGCAGAAGGGCACAGAATGAAGGATCAATATTAAATAAAAATGTACGCCAAACGGACAACCATTCATTAATACTTGGCATAACTTTTATAAGTCTAAACAGAGCACAGAAAGGAGGCAGGACACATGGGAGGAGGCTCACTCAAGATAATCCAAGACATCATCGGGCAGCGACTCGGTCAGCTTATCCCGATTGATGACCTTATTTGTCAGAGCGGTCGGAATGTAGCCGCCCTCATTCAGTTGATCGAGCGGACCGTCGATGGCAAGGTTGAATAAGCGGAGTGCCCAATCGACAACCTTGTCATTAAAGAGGTCCGAGCGGATGTAAGCCCACCTCATGAGCTCGAATCTATTAGGCTCGACCTCTTGATACGTCGCTAGGGCCGCTCAGGAAGCTTTCAACTCTTCCTTTAACTTGGCCAGTTCCACATCTTTGGCGTCAAGCTAGGTCTTCGTGGCGGAGCATTCGGCTGGCCTGCTCTCCCGTTATGCGTTTAGCAAGGCCTCCACATCCTTCAGGTTTTGAGCCAGCACCCAAAACTCCTAATTTTTGATCTCCAATACCTCGATGGCCCAGATCTTCTGGGTGTTGGCCAAGTTAAGCTTGGACTCGAAGGAATTGGCTTGTTTATCAAGCTGAGCCAATTGTGCAGCTTGCTCGGCGCCTTTGCTCTTCTCCGCCTCCAGCTGATCAGAGCTCTTACTCAGATCGGTTCATAATTGAGCTATCTCAGCGCTCATTTGCTCTAACTGCGCCAGAGAAGCCGCTGCCTGGCCACTCGGGGCGCGCAGCTGTTTAACTTCTTGCTCCAAAAAGGTAAGCCTTTGGCACATTGCTAGACTTTCTACCCAATATTGCGAGGAAGTAGGAATTTATTAGGGCCGAGCAGTGATAAATAGGAACATACAAGTAAAATACTTACCCCAGTGGGCATCTGGGTATGACTATCGGCGAGCGGCCCTAGAGGCATGACCACCGCTCGCCGTGTCGGCCCATATCTGTGCAAGCAGCCTCTCGATAATTATTTGGTGCTCGAGGGCTTGGGACTTTGCGCTATCAGAGTCGCACCACTCGTCCGTAGGCAGATGGATGACTGTCGTTATGTGGCATCGACCACTCTGAGTGGACGAAGTTGAAGTTGCTTTGCGAGCAGACTTAGACGTTGTTGTCGGTCGAATGCGAGACTTCGGAACCTTCGGCAGTGGAGGTGGTATGAAAGCAACCGGCGGTGCGCAGATAGTTCCTTGTGACAGCTCGGACAGGGAAGGCGCCCGATCGGACGACAGGGACGTATGGGGAACGACTGTTGTTTGGGCACCAGGCGCCGAGGTTTCACCCTGCTCGGAAGGAAGGTGCGGGCTAATTCTGGTTGGGGTCCACATCGCGAAGGAAGCGGATCGGGAGGCAGTCTCCACACGGCGCCTCTTTCGATTTATCAGCGGCTCCTCGGAAGAAGCCGATTTCGAGACCCTGTCGACCGGAATCACCGGAAGCCATTCCGGTGGAGGATTTGCTGCGCCAATCACTTCACCGCTAGCCATCCGGTTGGCTACCCCTTCGCTCCCTCGAGCTGGCACTCCCGCGCTCTCCCCGAGTAGATCTTCTTGCGAGCCGACCGATGTAATCCTCAACTCTCAAGCTCGGCTATGGTGGCAACATTGATCTCTGCATCCGCGAGTTTAGATTTGCCGGCCAGACGTGTGTGCAACATAAGTCGAGCTGCAAAAGAAAGAGAGAAATCAATTAGATTCAAAGGTTAGACTGAGAAATAACATACCTAGGTTGGATGGAAGATCCGTGCGGATCAGACTTAGGCCAAATACGTAGAGGATACCCTCCAGCAGCAACTTGTGAATGTGATACTTTTATCCAGCCAAGCGTGAGGCTACTTGGAGATAATTCATTCGGCCTTTGTACTTATCGAGCAATGATAGATTTACAACCTCTAGCTACCAGTCGATCAGGAAATCTAGCCGCTCAAGAAAACATATAAATAAAAAATTATCCTTCAATGGAAGTGTGGTCACTGAGAAGGTATCGGATCTATCACATGCGCGGTTCAATAAAATGTTTTCTTTTAATGTTATTCAAGTATGCAACAATAATGTCTGGTAATTGCCTTAGGTTTTGTGCAACGAAAACTACAAAGTCGGTTAATATGCTGCCACTGGCATATACGAGGATTTGATGGCTGCGGGTATAATCGACCCCACCAAGGTTTGCGTGTTTCGATTACTTCTGCATTCACATCCTTATCTGTAACTTGTTCGTCATTGTGCCTATCGTACCTACACAAGCTCTTCTCCATGAAACAGGTGGTGAGGTGTTGCTTGGAGCATGCCGCTTCAGTAGCTAAGACTTTTCTCACTTCAGACGTTGTGGTCGTTGACATCAAGGAGCCTGAGCCTGAGCCTGAGCCTGTGCCTGTAGGAAACCCTAGGGAAAACTCAGGTACTGCAAACACAACAAAACTAAGAACGCATCAGTGTTTCCCCTGATGATTTGGTGTGATGTTTACACTTTTGCTTGTTGCAGGTTATGACTACTAATTAAATCGTAAGAGTACGTTTCATTCAAGTTATCACTTATAATCTTAATTATGTAATTATTTAGTAATCACATAACTAAAATTATAGGGAATAAAACATAACCTAATGTTATTTTATTTAATTCCAAGTAATGTAACATAAATTTGTTTATTTGGAGGTTCTAATGTATAACCTAATTGATCCGGAGGTAAGAACGGGGGACCCCCTTTCTGGAGAGTCAAGGCCATGTGGAGGTCAAAATACCAGACGTCCGACCGGAGAAGGGTATACCGGTCGACTGAATGGGGTCCTAGCTGAACCAAAGACGACCCGACTAGGGATTCCGACGCTCGGGTTGAACATAATCATATGGCCGAGCGGATAGACCGTTCGGCCGAAGATATAAAGTAGCATACTGCGAACAGTCTCCACAGAGCACATTACCGAGAATCTCCTAAGTAGACCAGTACATAGGACCGACCGGACGTGAGGTGAGGGCCGGTCGGCCGGACGCCCGGTAGGGAATCAGGAGAAAAGGACAATGAACCTCTTCTGACAGCAGACATGCTCTATAACCAGGCCATACTCTAAACCTTACGACCAGGGGGTTCCGTTGTCCCATCGAAGACGTGTTTGGACTGTAACAGTATGGTGTCAGGTAAGCTTTCTGACAAGTCCTTATTGAGGTATGGGCTGAGGACACGTATTCACCTCGATATGTGTGCATGAGCTCCTTCCCAGCTCTATATAAGGAGCCTCGCACTTCACAGGAGGTACGCATTCTGGCATATTCGAAGTCACCTCTTTGTTGTCCACTTGCCTGACTTGAGCGTCGGAGGGTCGTCGCCGGGAACCCCTTCCCGGCCCGACTTCTGTGCAGGTTCGCCGGAGCTCCGTACGTCCGGCCGGAGATCTACATCAGCGAGAAGGAGAGCGCCACGTGCCCAGCGTCCGTTGATTCGTCGATTCGGACAGGATCACTAATTTTATATTTACGGTATTATCCTTTGTTCCATCTAAGATATTTTATAACTAAATCAATTTAATATTTGATTATTTTTTAAAATAAATTAAATTAATAATATTAATATTCAATAATATAAATAAATAAAATTAGATAATATTTTCTTTTTTATTTTATAATCTATTTAAATAATTTATTAAAGTTAATAATGAAGTTTTACTTACAATTTGTTTTAATTTAATAAAGTTTTAATTAAAATATTAACATTTAACTTAAAAAAAAACGATGCAGATAAAAGTAAAGTTGGTTCTTCTCCCTTACGTTGCCCACCGCCGCAAAGCCGCCTTCGCTGCCGACAAGCCGCCTTCGCTGCCCACCGCCCGTCCGTCTCTCGTTGCCTGCCGCCCACCGCTTGCCTCCCGCCGACCTTTTCCCGTCAACCTCCATCTACCGCCACCTCTCACTACTACCATCCAGCGATCTGCTGACATCTTCAACGACATCTACTGTTGCCCGTCGACCACCGCCAGCCGCTTGTTGCCGCCATCCAACGATCTGCTGCCACCTCCGACGACGCCGACCGCTGCCCACTGACCGCAGCACGACGCCTGTTGCTGTAGCCGATCGCCTTCGCTGCCCACCGCCTTCGCTGCCCAACGCCTGCCCGTCTCCTGTTGCCTACCGCCCACCGCTGACCTCCTGCCGACCTTTTCCCGTCAACCTCCATCTACCACCACCTCTCACTGCCACCATCCAGCGTTCTGTTGACATCTTCGACGACATCTGTTGTTGCCTGTCGACCACCACCAGCCGCTTGTTGCCGCCATCCAACGATCTGCTATCTGCTGCCACCTCTGACGAAGCCGACTGCTGCCCACGCCGCCCGACGCCAGTTGCTGCAGCCTACTACCGCCACCTTCGTGCTCTGGTCATATCACTTCGAGGATAATTTCGGACAAAAAATTTCATAACCTCATGAATCAAGCAAAACAAAGGCAGCCAAAGGTATTTCTATTTCAGATTGTATACCCCAATTGATGACGTGTGCTGACCTTTCGGAATCGAGGAAAACTTAGGAATCCAAAAAAAAATCTCGAACCAAACATGGTTATCGTAAATAACCATAGACAGATAACCAAGGTTATCCACGATAACTCCGAATCAAACACACCCTAAGTGATGATCATGCCAACATCTTATGTTGCCGCCTGCAAGTCCGGGCAAATGCTTATATTCATCTGCGGCCAAAGTTTCATCTGGTAGGGAATCGAATGGATTGGTCCAATAAGTTGGAAAGTCAATTTTATTCAGAATTTTGTTTCTACTTATCCGTGCCCGTATCTTGTTTGCAATTATTTGGTTTGCAAAAGCAAAAACTAGATCTCTGTCAAATATCCTATCAGAACTCAGTTTCCAACAAAGAACTTAATATTTAAGCAACAGATACAAACGAGGATATAAAACTGGATACGAGGAAGGATTAACATGCAACTATATCATCCACATGGTCCAACAAGAGCATCACAATGTGCTGACTATAGGTAACATTTTGAGCCAGTAGAAAAACCGAACTCTCCCTAAAACATGTATTAATTGGCACAGATTTATCTCCCTTCCAACTGCTCTGGGGCGGGCGTGGAGTGCTCTAGAAAAATTATTGTCCGTACTACAAAGAACTATAAACTCCATCGTCTGCATGGACACCAGAGGTTTTCCAACTGCTGTAATCCTTCAGGCTTCCCTCGACACAAGTACATTCAGTGATCAGTATGCCCATCATCTGATATTCTAAAAATTAGGATAGCAGAAGAAATTTGTGAAAACCAAGAGTCACTATCCATGCGTGGTGGAATCGATGAAAACATGTGCACCATATGCTCAACTTATCCTAAAAAGAATTTACTAAAGCAAATAGTCCTAACATAGTTTATAGATCCAAAGATTTTCTAAGCAGAAACCAAGCAAAGTTTCAAAGGTTCCCAGTCAGATAGAAAAGATGAGAAAATGAGGCCATCTATTGTTGAATTTTACTTAAGCTGAATCAGCTGTTTGGTAATGGGTTTAACTTAGAAGCCTCAACAAAATATTTTACATTGGTTTACAAGCAATATAAAGATGAATATTGATAATTATACAAGAGTATAACATACTCATTTTTACTATTGAACTATTTATCACAACAACCTGTGATGAAACCCAAAACTTGCTAAAAATCACCAAGAATAACAAAATACTTGAACAATAGAAAGTTTTTCTAGTCTAAAGTGCAATACTAGGAGATATTTGCATACCTATGGAAGGTCTCAATATAACATGCTTGGATAAACCCAAATTGGAGAAGGCCACTTTAGTAAGCTAAGACTAGTGAAGTCAAATGGATGTTCTACTTCGGCAATGTCCCTAGTCGGAGCATCCAATGGAAATTCATGCCAATGATCAAACAAACGGTCAACATTATAAATGCAGTTGCTCCTTCCTCCCCACCTGCCTGGATGGGCGCAAGATATTGAAAAGTTACTCTTGATATCGACGAACAATGCCCAATCTCCCAAATTATCCACCTTCGACCATGTCGGCTGCCCCGAGAAGTCCAAGGAGTACACAGCAAAACACAAATCTGTTTCTTCCCCAAATGGAACAAAGCGTATCAGCATGAGCTTGCCGTCGCACTCAACCATCCGGCTACAGGATCCAAAAGCCACTGCCCAGCTGGAGCTTTCCCCGCACCACGGCACTGTGAGTTCTTTCACGCCGAAAGAGGGGGAAAACTGCAGAGAGTATAGTGTTTCGCTACTGCTCAACACAAAAATATTGTCTTTGAAAGCCATGACACCAATTATGAAGAAATGATGCTGTTCAAAGGAGCATTCTTTCCAGCTGCTGCTTCCCACTTGCCACAGGAATAGGCTCTGCTTGTCGCACAAAAGGAGATGGGAACCAGGGGATGAAAGAGGACCAGTTAAGGCTCCGAAGTAGAAGCGGTGGGGCTCGGGGAGGGTGGGCGGGCGGAGCTCCTCCCCGGTGAATGCGTCGGCCACCACAGCACCAACGCGGTTGCGGAAGATGAGCTGACCGTAAGAAGAGCCAAGAAGGGTCATGCAGAGGGTCTCCGAAGGCACCATAGAGCGACCGCTGGAAAAGGGTCCGGAAGGAGACCTCAGGAGGCATCGAGGAGGTTCGATCCACTGGTAAGCTTCGGGTTCGACACATGGGAGAATAAGGAGAGGCGGACGGCCATACGAGGCGGACGGGAAGTAGGAGCGGAAGACGGAGCGCCAGGATCGGCATACGGAAGCAACTAAGAACAGGTCGCGGACGGAGGGGAGGCGGTCGAGGACGGAAAGGAGGAGCAAATCTGGCAAGTCAGACCAGAGATCCTCGGCGGCGAGGAATTGAGACGCGGCTAGATTGGTACGGTCAGAGGCGGGAGGCCGGTGCCGCTGATTTCGATTGGTGCGGTCGAGGGATGACCGGAGAAGTGAGTCACGGAGGCCAGACCTGCGTTCGTCGGAGGCGGGAAGCGGAGGCGCGGGCGAACGGCGACGTCTCCGTCGCTTATTTCCCGTGGCGCGGCGGCGATTCTCCATTTTTGTGTATTCCTAAGCGGAGGACGAGGTTAAGATGTGCATCGCGATCCGGTGAAGCATCCACATCGTCGGGCATTCACAGTTTACATCCCGTCCGTTCACTTTATAACGCCCCTTTTTTCATTTTATTTTTTTTCAGTAAATTAATTAATTAGAAGATTTTTTTTTTGCAGATATAATCTTTGATAATTTTAACGGTAAATTAGAGAAAAATCCCCAATCATAATGTTAACTTTGCATGCAATCCCCATGTTCAAAAAACTTTGTTTCCACTCCCTGCATGCAAAGTATTACTTGTTTCAACTCCCTCATGCAAATATTGATACCTAAATTGCCCCTCAGATTTTTTAGTACAAAATTTT
Source organism: Zingiber officinale (assembly GCF_018446385.1). Lineage (NCBI taxonomy): Eukaryota > Viridiplantae > Streptophyta > Magnoliopsida > Zingiberales > Zingiberaceae > Zingiber > Zingiber officinale. The sequence continues at coordinate 19,133,624 of NC_056004.1, forward strand.
CAAAATTGAGTACAAAAAGTCCAAAAATGAGTATAATTCTTCTTAAAGTCAGTACTTTATATTAAAAATCGAGTATATTTTCTATCAAAATTGTTCCTCTTATTTTTTAGGGTTTAGGGTTTAGGGTTTAGGGTTAGGGTTTAGGGTTTAGGGTTTAGGGTTAGGGTTAGGGTTTAGGGTTTAGGGTTTAGGGTTTAGGGTTAGGGTTTAGGGTTTAGGGTTTAGGGTTAGGGTTTAGGGTTTAGGGTTTAGGGTTTAGAATCGTACTCAATTTGATAGAAAATATACTAGATTCTAAGTTAATATACTCAATTTAAGAGGATTTATACTGATTTTTAGACTTTTTGTACCTAAAAATATTATGGGCAATTTGGTAAAGATGCTTAACTGGGGAGTGAAAACAAAGATTTTAATGGGTGGGGACTGCATGCAAAGATTTGTTTGTCAATAGGGATTGCATGTAAAATTACCCTAGTTTTAAAGGTTTTTTCCCCGACCAATACTTCTCAATTTTTCAATAAATTATAAATGAATTTCTCTTAACATCTCTATGATAATCATTCGTTCTTCCTAATTATTCTAATGTACAATAAAAAAATTATAACACGAATCAATTTTAGGGGGCGTTTGGTATGAACATAGGAATGAAAATCGGAATGAGAATCATTATATTGTGAAATGGGAATGAGTATGAGCATGGATATCACTTTTAAAAGTAATGTTTGGTTAGTTACATACTTTCTATCGGAATATATCAATATTTCCTTTTTTACCCTTAAAGGAAAATAAAAGAAAAAAAATTAGATGTGAGAGAAAGATAAATGTGAGAGAAAGATATGACGAATGAGAATGATGAGAGAGAAGTGTGATAAGAATGAATGAAGAGAGAGAAAGTGTGATGAGAGAAAATGAGAAAAGAGAGTGTGATAGAAGAGAGCATGATGAGAGATAAAATATGATGTGAGAGAAATTATGATAGGAGAGGATGAAGAGAGAGAAAATGTAATGAGAACAAATGAAGAGAGAGTGTGTGTGATGAGAGAGATTGAGGAGAGAGAAAGTATGATGAGAGAGTGTGTGATGAGAAAAAAAGAGAACCGTGAGTGTGATGAGAAAGATTGAGAAAAAAGAAAGTATGATGAGAGAGAAAGTGTGTTGAGGAAAAAAAGGAGAGAGTGTGACAAGAGAGATTGAGGAGAGAGAAAGTGTGATGAGAAAAAAAAGAGAAAAGAGAGAAAGTATGATGAGAGAGAAAGTATGATAAAAAAAAAAGAGTGTGATGGAAGAGATTGAGGAGAGATAAAGTGTAATGAGAAAAAAGAGGAAAGAGAGTGTGATAGGAGAGAGAAAGTGTGATAAAATGATGAGAGAGATAATATGATGAGAGAGAATAAGGAGAGAGAAGTGATATGAAAGAAAAAATAAATAAATAAATTTTGATATTTGATATTAAGGAAAAAAAATTTAGTTTTAGGTCAAGGGTATTTTTGGAATAAGGGAATATTTTGATTGATGAAAATAGGGTAATGACTCATTGAAGTGGAGGTACATGGGAATGAGTTATTACCCAATTTCAAAGATTCATTCCCTTATTTGTGTTCCTATTCCTATAATCTAAACATTAACAATGGTAATCAATGATTCTCATTCTCATTCCCCACTCCTATTCCCCTAAACCAAACGCCCCCTTATCCTTATATATATATATATATATATATATATATATATAGTGGCTACAGCAGCCGATGGACGAACCATTATCCAGTCGGCCATCTAGATGAATCAGTGTTCGGTTAGCTTGATCTTTAGAAGAGTGGTCAAGCGGGTCACCCATCAGGCTTGGGATATGGCATTAGCATTGTACATATTAATAATAAACCGATAAAATAATAAAAGAGAAAAAAACTAATACTTAATAAGGAGAAGAGAAAATAAAATAAAATACTCCATCTATCATCGAATGTGAAGAAGCCAAGACAAAGATGTCTTCTGTCGATAATTAATATCATTAAATAGGGGAAGATGGAGGACCACTAAGAAAAGTATAAAAGAGTATACTAGGTATGAATAAATGTAAGATTGATCTTTATCTCTATTATTTTCGATTTCTCTTCCTACTATTGTTTCTAACTTGAGCGTCGAAGAGCCAACGCTAGGGACCCCTTTCTTGGTTTGGTTTAGTTTATAGAGAGGAGCGAGGTCTTAATCTAGTCAACAGAGTCACCACATCCTCGGCTTTTCAGCTTCACGCTTTCGGACATGATCATTTTGGCGCTGTCTGTGGGAATCGTAACCTGCATCCAAATGAGAAGATGGAAGACGTTGGACGATTCACAACGGTGACATTAACGCAAAAGGAGCTTGACACGCTGATACAGGCTCGAGTGGCAAAGATAGTGGAGTAATAGCAATAACAGGCGCTGGCCGAGCGCCAACAGGCACTGTTCGAACACAAAGCATAGGAGCCTGCAGCCTCAGCGGCAGGTCATCAGGCTGAGTGAGGAGACCGAGCGAAACAAATTTGTTAGTGCGGGAAGCATTCGACGATCGAACCCGAGTTTTGATAATGGCAAAAGGATTCAAAGTTAAGATGTGGTGTTATTTGATATGTTGATTGAGCTTTGCAGGAAAGTCCTAGCTGTGGTTAGGCAGATGAAAAACCCTAGGGGGCGGTAACCCTAGGTACTAGGGGGTGGTAACCCTAGGTACTAGGGGCGGTAACCCTAGGTCCTAGGGGGTGGTAACCCTAGGCAGAAAGTCTTGGTAGGTCGGAGCTTCGGGCAAAAACTCTAGGGGGCGGGAACCCTAGGTGGAAATCATGGTGTCGCGAACCAGGTGAAAGTCTGGACGAGTCATGGAGCGGGCGTCCAGCATTAAGACCGGAAGATTCGAGCGCTAAGCAAAAGTCCAGTCGATCTGGAGGACCGAACTGGCAAAAGGTAACTTCTTCTCAGTGGAGTAGGTGAAGACGCGTTCCCCGCAAGAGGGAACAGTAGGCGTCGGTTCAACCTAGGATTTCCGGTCGGAAATCCGAAGTCAGAATCGGACAGTCCGAAGACCGTCAATCTATTTACTTATATATATGCTATATTCTAACTCTGTTTTGCAGGAGAACGTTTCTAAAAAATTCTGTGCAAGGTCAGAATTGACCGGGATCGGTCGACCGAACTGGGTTATCGGTCGACTGAATCCCCAAAGCAGCTGATCGGACTTCCAGCGAGTGGACCGGGCTCGACCAGGGGATCGATCGACCGAACTGGGATTTCGGTCGATCGAACCAGGGATAACTCTTAACCAGATAGAAGCGGAGCGAGCGGATCGGATAGGAGGAGACCGCCTAATCGATCGACCGAACGCGGGGATTGGTCGACCGATCCGCCTCGGGTCAAACCTGATCCCGAGGCTTGGGGATCATGATCAGTCTTGCAGAGCCTATAAAAGGGAGCCTGGGGAAGCAGCCAAAAAATCAACTCGATCAGAACATCCTATGCACTCATACGCTGCTCCGAACGCTCAAGCAACGCTCTGCTGCTCCGACAACTGACGACTAATTCCCATTCATCTCTTGTATTGTCGGTATTGTCTTAATTTGAGCTGTAAACTGTTATACTTGTACACTTTCTCGACATTATAGTTGTTGCCCACCGAAAGTGATCAACGATCGCGGGCCTTGGAGTAGGAGTCGCCCTAAGCTCCGAACCAAGTAAACTCTTGGTGTCTCTCTGTGTTTGTGCTTATTCCGTTTATCATTTCCGCTGTTTCTAACTCGAACATTTTTCCGAATATGAAACAAGTGAAAGCCACGAGCGCTATTCACCCCCCTCTAGCGCTTTCGATCCAACAAAATTTCCACTAGAGAGCCAAATAAAAAGCCGATCGGCACCTATGGGGAAGTCCCTAATGCGCCGGTCCCATACCATCGAGCACTATTATGGACTCCAGCAGAAGAAAGGGGCCGAGCGGATAGAGATCGGGGATCTTCTTCGGATGAGGCACTCGCTCGAGACACAAGGAAAAAGAAGGCACCCAAATAGGATGATTCACCCGAGCGAATCAATTAATAGTTTTCGGAGGGGATTCAAATGACCCTCTATCGAAGCATTACACCGCATTGACGATCGGGGAATATAATGAAGTGACCGACCCTGACGGTCACTTTGCCAGGTTTGATAACGCGGTCACACTTCACCAGTGCACGGATGGGGTGAAATGTCGATTCATTCTCACCATGCTAGTTGGATCAACACAGTGTTGGTTCAAATGATTGCCGAGCAGCTCGATCCACGACTTCAAAGACTTCCGAGCGGCCTTCCTGAATCACATCGCTAGCAGTCGCCGCCACCAGAAGATGAGTGTGAATCTATTCTCGCTGAAGCAAGGGCCCCGAGAGGCATTGAGGGTCTATATCCAGTGCTTCAATCAAGTGGTGATGGACATCCTGGCGGTCTCCTTAGACGTGTTGGTGAATGCCTTCACCCAAAGGTTCACCGAAGAAGAGTTATTCCGGTCGCTCATTCGGAAGCCGCCGAGAGACTTTGGCCACCTATAAAAGAAGGCCAATGAATACATCAACGTGGAAGAAGCCCAAGCGGCAAGGAAGAAGGAGACGCCCACAGGATCTTCTGAACGGCGGCAATCGAGCAGTCATCAACCCCCCAAAGGGCCTCGATCAGGAGGAGCTCTGCCACACGAGCCCAGGACACATATCGTGCAGCATGTGGCGGCTGCTCATCCAAAGGTTGCAAAAGGCAAGATGTGGACGTCAATGTTCTTCTCCTTTTACCAGTCGGTGATACATAATACCCGGGACTGCTACGACCGGCAGCTAGCAGGCCGGCCTCGCGAGGATGTCGTCGTCGATCCCCATCATCTGATCGACGACAAAGGCGTCGAACAACCATTTAAAGGGAGGAAGAAAGGACAACAGCTGAACCACGCCACCATCGGCCTCAGCATGGGAGCAATCAAAGTCTCGCTCGAGTCTTTGCCGAGCAGAACAAACTATCATCATGGGAGGAAGAGAACCGGAGTAACATCGCTCGGGGACAGATAGGAATATCGCCGGTGGGCCGACCTGTGGAGATTCTAACCGATCAAGGAAGTCGCATGTTCAGCGACTCAAGATCCACATTGTAGGCTGCAGCAAAGAGAGAACTGAAGGACCCAAGATCAGTTTCGGACCTAGAGATTTAGAGAAAGTGGAAATTGTTAGTACGGTTAGCACTAACGGTCTAACCCAGGTTTTGATGAATGAAAAAATAGGTTAAGTTAGTTTTGTTGTTAATCTAACACTCTGACTGAGTTGGCAGAAGAAGCCCAGACAGGTCGACGGGCTGACCGGATGTCTAGCACGAAGCCTAGCTTGGTCAACGGGTCGACCGGATAGCTGGCACGAAGTCCAAACGAGTTGACGGGCTGACCGGACGTTTGGCTCGAAATCCAGCTAGGTCGACGGGCTGACCGGATAGCTGGCGAGAAGTCCAGACGGGTCGAAGGGCTGACCGGACGTCTGGCAGGTAAGTAAAGGTAAGTCACTGGACGGGAGTGACTGTGAGGACGCGTTCCCGGGAAGGGAATTTAGGCGTCGATCCAACTTAGATCCATTTCGGAAATCTAAGTTGAGATCGTGACTAGATTCCGGTCTCGGAAAGACGGAATCTAAGTCATACTCATTTCTATTAAACAAAGAATTGTGCTAATAATCTATTTTGCAGGGTATAATTGCCTCGGACTAATGTGTTTCTTGCAGGAAGGGGTCTGCTGGAAAACTTGGGTTCGGGCGCCCGGGAGGTACCCGGGCGCCCGGAGGCAAAGTTTTATCCCCTTCGCGTCAACGCCATATGGAGGCTCCTGGTTGGGTCAACTACGTCACACCTGGGCGCCCTGAAGGTTCCAGGCGTCCCCGAACCTCCTATATAAGGAAGGTCAAGGCTGAAGCTCCAATACAACTCAAGAACTACTCTTCTGTGCTCTTGCGACGCTGTGATACTCTTCCGACGACACACTCTTCTTTTAATTCCTTGTTCTCGTTGTTATACTTTTATTTTAAAGCAATTGTACTTAGTTTGTAATAATTTATGAATTGCTAGTGAATTGCCCATCGAAAGCACCCTTGTGTGCGGGCCTTGAAGTAGGAGTCGACACAGGCTCCGAACCAAGTAAACCGAACTGTGTTAGCGTTGCTCTCTCTTTTCACTTATTCATTTTCCGCTGCGTAAACTCTTTACAAAATTTTTTAAATCGATATTCACCCCCCCCCCTCTATCGAACGATCACGATCCAACAAGTGGTATCAGAGCAGGTACCGCTCTGACTTAGTGCAACCACCAGTCAGACAAGGGGGTGACATTTCTTTCCATTTTTTTCTTTCGGATTTTCAGTTTTCTTTCATATAATTCCAAACTGGTATTATTACCTTTTTGGAAAGTTTTTCGTTGCAATTAAATCTAAATTGGTGCAACACCAATTTGGTTCCTTTTTTTTTAAATTCTTCCCGCACTACTAATCCAAGACCAAGTCTTGGAATTGTGTTTGTTGCTGCTTTATTGTGTGCAGGGTCATCATGTCTCAGATCGAAGGTTTCGGTACGGTGCGTCCTCCCCTATTCAACGGAGATGACTTTTTGTACTGGAAGAAAACGATGGAGGTTTACTTGAAGACTGATTTCAACCAGTGGCTCAACGTCACGAAAGCCTACAAAACACCCGTTGACAACTCCCGAGTTCCGCTAGACCTGGAACAGTGGACTTCGGACTTGAAGAAGAAAGCGTTGACGGAAAACAAGGCGATCAACACATTATAATGCAGATTGACAAGGGAAGAGCTGAACAGGGTAGGACCGCACCAGAACGCTAAAGAACTGTGGGACAAGTTGATCGAGCTGCACGAAGGGACCAGTGACGCAAAGGTAACGAAACGAGACTTACTATTAAATAGAATATTTAATATAAAAATGCAGGAAGGAGAAACGGCAAGTCAGCTTCACACGAGGATCAAGGACATCCTCAACAGGCTCCACGCGATAGGCCACCAGATGGATAACAGAGACTTGATAAGGTACACGTTAAACGCATTTCCACGCAATAGTTTGTGGGCATCCATCGTGGATGCCTACAAAATCTCTAAAAACTTATCTAAACTAAAATAAGATGAACTTTTTTGTAAATTAGAACTACACGAACAAACTATTGCTAGATCCGAGAAAGGTATAGCTCTGTTTGCATGTTCCTCCAAGGAAAAGAAGAACAAGCCTGAACCTGAAGAAGATTCTGACCAGAACTCCGAAGATGAAGAGCACCTGGTAAGGAAGATGTTCACCAGGAAGAAAAGGAGCTTTAGCAAGAAGGATCTTCAGAAGATCAACACTCTAACCGAATCGAGGAACGTGACGTGCTTCAGATGCAACAAAAAGAGGCACTACAAGAATGAGTGTCCGAGATCGAAGAACGACAAACCGAAGCCGACCAAAAAGAAGGCCCTCAAAGCAACGTGGGACGACTCGTCTTCGGAAGAATCAGAGGACGAAGATCAGAAGAACCAGAGTTACCTCACGCTGATGGCCCGCGAAGCAGAGTCGGAGGACGAATCGGAAAACGGGTCTGAACTCGAATCAAGCCACGAGTCTGTACTCGTTCCCGAAGGTTCCGAAGAGGTATACTTTAATTTGAACAAAAAGTTTTTTAAAATTATTTCGTGTTTAAATAATAAATTAATGAAAATTGAAAAAGAAAATAAATTGCTCCTTGAGGAAAATCAAAACATCAAAGAACAAATCACAAATAACAAACCAACTCAAGATCTAACACTTGAGGAGGAGAATTCATCATTAAAATTAGAAATTAACAATTTAAAAGGTATGTTAGAAAAATTTACTACAAGATCAAAAAATTTAGACTTAATCTTAAATAATCAAAAAGCAAGTTACAACAAAACCAGACTTGGCTATAAGTCAAGTTCAAATAAAACATTTAATTTATTAATAACCCAACACAAACCAACAAGAAAAGCTTGGGTTCCGAAAGCGTGCTTAACCACGCAAGTATGACTTAACCAATATTACATATCTAAAAATAAAATATATTACGTAAAGTCAAATAAACCAAATCAAAAACCAGAATACAAACCTAGACAAAAAAACTCAAAATCCAAATATTCTAAAACTCACCAAAACTTAGACTATCATCAAGTAAATTATAACTATAACAGAAATAGACATAAACCTAGAACGAAAAATTAAAAAGGCCAATAATTCAGGGGGAGACTCCAGAATAGCTGGCACATCCAAAAATAACCTACCCGGAAGGGTAACCCAAACTAATATACCCGGCAAGGTACTCAAGGACTAATTAGAAAGGGATTCAAGTTTAACTTGAAAATTGGTACTGGTAAAATTTTGGATGATAGTACGTTAGGGAAGCTTAGTCTATGCATGTCTAGGAAGATATGGCTTCGACCTGGTGCATTTGACTAAGTGGAACTGACCGAAGCTACCATTTATGGATCCTAACCAGTTAGACCAAGGTTTTGTACTAAGTCCAGTGGGACTATTTGGAAAACCTCGAAGACATGGTTACTCTAATGATGTCCAAGTGACTCATTATAGCCCAAAAGTTTATCCAGAAACTGTCTATCTTTTGAACTCAAAACTAAACTCAAATCTAACACAAGTTTAAACCAAACCCTAAAATTGAACCTAACTCATCTCACAAAATTATAGAATTCCCTGATTGAAAACATAGATCGGGTGAGATGACTAAGGAATTAAATTAAAATAAAATTAAATTAAAATTAAATATATTTTAAAAATTAAACTTACAAAAATATATTTTAAAAAATTAAGCTTAAAAATATATTTTTTAAAAATTAAACTTAAAAATTTATTTTTAAAATTAAACCTATATATATATATATATATTTAAAAAAATTAAACTTAAAAATTTATTTTAAAAATTAAACTTAAAAATGTATTTTAAACTTAAAAAATATATTTTAAATATTAAACTTAAAAAAATATACTTTAAAAATTAAACTTAAAAATTTATTTTAAAAATTAAACTTAAAAATGTATTTTAAACTTAAAAAATATATTTTAAAAATTAAACTTAAAAATGTATTTTAAACTTAAAAATATATTTTAAAAATTAAACTTAAAAAATATACTTTAAAAATTAAACTTAAAAATTTATTTTAAAAATTAAACTTAAAAATGTATTTTAAACTTAAAAAATATATTTTAAAAATTAAACTTAAAAATTTATTTTAAAAAATTAAACTTATAAATGTATATTAAACTTAAAATTTTATTTTAAAAATTAAACTTTAAAATGTATTTTAAACTTAAAAATTTATTTTAAAAATGTATTTTAAACTTAAAATTTTATTTTAAAAATTAAACTTAAAATTTTATTTTAAACTTAAAAAATATATTTTAAAAATTAAACTTAAAAAATATACTTTAAAAATTAAACTTAAAATTTTATTTTAAAAATCAAACTTAAAAATGCATTTTAAACTTAAAAAATATATTTTAAAAATTAAACTAAAAAAATTTATTTTTTAAAATAAATTTAACTTAAACTTAAATTTTTTTAAAAAAATTAAACTTAAACTTTTAAATATATTTTAAAAATTAAACTTAAAAATTTATTTTAAAAATTAAACTTAAAAATATATTTTAAAAATTAAACTTAAAAAATATATTTTAAAAATTAAACTTAAAAAAATTATTTTAAAAAATAAACTTAAAAATGTATTTTAAACTTAAAAAATATATTTTAAAATTTAAACTTAAAAATTTATTTTAAAAATTAAACTTAATTCTGTTTGTTTGAAAATTAACTCAAATTTTCACATAAAGTGACCAACCTTGAAAATAATCTTAAGAGAATAAAATTAGACTAACTTTAACTCCTACCTATTGTAGGAAATCTTGGGATTTTGGACAGTGGTTGCTCCAAGCATATGACTGGAGATCACACCAAGTTCACCCAACTTATTTACAAAAATCTAGGAACAGTTGTCTTTGGAAACAATAACAAACTCAAGGTAATTGGTATAGGTAATATTGAATTAAAAATAGATTTTATTACAAATGTCTTACTTGTTGAAAATTTTAAATATAATCTCCTATGTATAAGTCAATTATATGACACTAGGTATAAGGTTAAATTCTTATCTACAGAATGTTTAATCAAACATCTAGATAATCCTACTATAAGTCTAAAAAGCTTTAAAAAAGATAATATCTATGCAATTAATTTAACCACTTCTTCAGTTAAGTGTTATTTAATACAAAAAGAAGAAACTTGGTTATGACATAGAAGAATGTCACACACAAATTTTAGAAATATAAGCAAATTAAATGATATGTAATGCAATTTTAGAAACTTGGTTATTTAACTTTGGTAAGCCTCTAATTAGAGGCGTACCAAAGTTACCTAACTTAGACTCAATGATATGTAATGCTTGTCAACAAGGTAAACAGACAAAATCTACTCACAAACCAACTCAATATTAGAACTTCTACACCTAGATCTATTTGACTCCCATGGAGTCAAATCAATAAATGGAAGTCTATATTGTCTAGTCATAATAGATGACTACTCTAGGTTCACTTGGGTCAAATTCTTAAAAAATAAAGATGAAACTTTTGAAATATTTACAAACTTTTGTAAACAAGTTGAAAATGAAAAAGATCTTAAAATCAAAAGAATTAGAAGTGATAATGGGGGAGAATTTAAAAATCAAAACTTTAATAAATTCTGTCTCGAAAATGGCTATCATCACGAATTCTCGTGCCCCAAAACTCCCCAACAAAATGGAATTGTAGAAAGAAAAAATAGAACTCTGCTTGAAGCATCTAGAACAATGCTGAACGAATACAACCTACCTAAGTACTTTTGGTAGAAGCTGTTAGTATAGCCTGCTACGTACAAAATAGAACAACACTAAACAAAACACATAATAAAACCTGCTTTGAAATCTACTATAATAAACAACCCAATATAAAATACTTTAAAGTATTTGGGTGTCCAGTCTTCATTTTAAATACAAGAGAACACTTAGAAAAATTCACATCTAAAGTAGAAAATGGAATCTTTGTAGGATACTCCCTAAACAGTAGAGGCTACAGAGTTTATAATAAGGTTACCTTAAGAATTGAAGAAACTACTGTTGGTGCAACCTTAGGTCAAGGTTGACCTGGTTGACCCGACTCGAGTTGACTTGACTCGAGTTGTATTTTGATGTTTGACGAGAATAGAAAAGTTGTATCTTGATGTTTGACAAGAATACAAACTTGGGAGATTGTGGGTGCAACCTTCGGTCAAGGTTGACCTGGTTGACCCGACTTGAGTTGACTTGATTCGGTAAAGTCCAAGTATGGAGACTTGGCACGGGAAAAGTCCAAGTATGGAGACTTGGCACGGAAAAGTCCAAGCAGGGAGCTTGGCACGGGGAAAAGTCCAAGTATGGAGACTTGGAACGGAAAAGTCCAAGCAGAGAGCTTGGCACGGGAAAAGTCCAAGTATGGAGACTTGGCACGGAAAAGTCCAAGCAGGGAGCTTGGCACGGGAGAAGTCCAAGTATGGAAGCTTGGCATGGGAAGTCGGAGAGGGCTCGGCAGCTCGTTCTCCGGACTAGGTCAGAGAGGGCTCGGGAGCTCGTTCTCTGGACCAGACGAAGTCGGAGAGGGCTCGGCAGCTCGTTCTCCGGACTAGGTCAGAGAGGGCTCGGGAGCTCGTTCTCTGGACCAGACGAAGTCAGAGAGGGCTCGGCAGCTCGTTCTCCGGACTAGGTCAGAGAGGGCTCGGGAGCTCGTTCTCTAGACCAGACAGAGTTAGAGAGGGCTCGGTAGCTCGTTCTCCGGACTAGGTCAGAGAGGGCTCGGTAGCTCGTTCTCTGGACCGGACGTGGAAGTCGGAGAGGACTCGGTAGCTCGTTCTCTGGACTAGGTCAGAGAGGGCTCGGTAGCTCGTTTCTCCAGACTAGGTCAGAGAGGGCTCGGTAGCTCGTTCTCTAGACCGGGAAGGCTTTAGGATTTAGGGCTGGGAAGCTCTAAGGCATTGGATCGGTCTGGTGACCGATCCAGTGATACTCAGGTTTATCTGATCGGTCTGGTGACCGATCAGTAACCAAATAGTGGTTCGCTGTAGGTTATCTGATCGGTCCACAGACAGATCAGAAAACGATCAGGAAGCTACTGATCGTTGCCTGATCGGTCCACAGACCGATCAGGCTTTAAAGCCAACCCTCACAGAGATGGCTGACCGGTCTGGGGACCGATCAGCCTAGGGCCTGATCGGTCCACAGACCGATCAGATGGCTCCCAGACCGATCAGGTTGGAGCCTGATCGGTCCAGGCCTAGCCGTTGCGACACAACGGCTAGATTTCTGTGTTGCTCTTTGTCTTCTTCACAGGTGCAGCAGGTGCAGGATATATATCGAGGTCGAGGGCCTCTACAGGAACAGTTCTTGCTCTTCCTCCTTACTACGATTTGAGCTTTGCTGAGCTCCTCTTTGCTGAAGCTTCGTGTGAGCTTCCCTCGACTGGTTGATCAGTTGCTGTTGGCATCATCCGTGAAGTTGCTGCTTCATCAACGGACTCCAGTCGACGAGAAGAAGGCAAGCAAACTTGGTAGAGTGTATTTACATTCATATTATCCATTGTTTCTTGCTTTATTTCTTGTACTCCTTTATTGCTGTTGCAAAAGAGATTGTGGAGAGATTACTCCACCGAGAAGGAGGAATACTTAGCCGGAATTTGTCCGGGGTGTGATCTACCGAAAGATCAAGGGATCGTCCACCTTACGGACACGCCGAGGAGTAGGGGCAAGTTATCCCCGAACCTCGTACATCATTTTGTTAGTGGTGATTGTTTTCCTTCTTTGCATCAGTTTTCTTTTTGTTTATTTCCGCTGTGCTAACAAAGTTTTGTGAGAAAATTGATTGAGTTTTAGAGGAGGCTATTTACACCCCCCTCTCTAGTCATCCGAAGGTCCTAACAAGTGGTATCAGAGCAAGGTTGCTCTTCGACGGATTAACACCCGGGGGAGCACAAGATAGAGAATGGATCGACTTGGAGAAGACATCACGATTCCACCCTTCTACGATCGCGACGACTTTGCGTATTGGAAGGTAAGAATGAAGTATTTTCTTATGACTAACCTAGTAAATTGGAATTGTGTACAAGTAGGTTTTATTCCTCCGGTGGATAAAGAAGGAGAACCTCTTGAGAAGAAGAAGTGGACGAAGGAACAAATCCACCGATCCATGATCAACGACGAGGTAACGAAAATCTTTGAATTTTCATTACCTAATGATGTCTTGCGTAAGATAGGTGGATACAACGATGCCAAGGAGTTGTGGAACAACTTGGCTAAGTTCCATGAGGAGAGCTCCAATTCAAGTCATGAAGAGGAGTCAAGTGAGCCAAGTAACTCACATCATGGAGGTATGGAATTAGAAGTTGAGGGCTACTCAACATCTAAGGAAGAAGAGGAGAAGAGTTCTTCTTCAAGATTGGAGCAAGAAGAAGAAGTCTCTACCTCCGGAAGGGATGAAGAAGAGAGCTTATATCCATCCTCAACCCTAGGTAACTCAAGCAACTTAATTTCAAGTAAATTACATATAATGTGCTTTGAGTGTAGGGAATATGGGCATTACAAGAGTAAATGTCCAAAGAGGATTAGGAAGACTCCACCGGCGCCAAATGTCAAGGAAGCCGGAGTCCCGATACGCAAGGGCAAGGAGCACGTGGTGTGCTTCCAATGCAAGCAAAGGGGACATTATAGGAGCCAATGTCCGAGGGGGAGGCAACCTCACAAGGACAAGAGACCAAGCACATCTATGGGGGGAGCTAAGGCAAACCCTAAGGTACCCTTTAAGGCATATCCTTGCAATTCTAATAAGACACATGCTAGTAGCTTTATTGCATTTGTCAATAATGATAAGCATGATAACTATAGAAACCGATACATGTGCTTAGGTGCCAAACATGTTAGTCTAGATAAGGACAATACTAGAAGTACCAACCCTAGAATTAATTCATCTAAGGTTAAGGAAAACCTAGATAGGAATCCCAAAACAACTAGACATATGCCTAGGAATACCTCAAAGAAAAATGACAAATTAAAACTTGAGGTATTAGAGAAGGAAAATCAAGTCTTAAGGTCAAGACTTGACACTTTAGAAAAGGCCCGGGCGCCCGGAGGCAAAGTTTTATCCCCTTCGCGTCAACGCCACATGGAGGCTCCTGGTTGGGTCAACTACGTCACACCGGGGCGCCCTGAAGGTTCCAGGCGCCCCGAACCTCCTATATAAGGAAGGTCAAGGCTGAAGCTCCAATACAACTCAAGAACAACTCTTCTGTGCTCTTGCGACGCTGCGATACTCTTCCGACGACACGCTCTTCTTTTAATTCCTTGTTCTCGTTGGTATACTTTTATTTTAAAGCAATTGTACTTAGTTTGTAATAATTTACAAATTGCTAGTGAATTGCCCATCGAAAGCACCCTTGTGTGCGGGCCTTGGAGTAGGAGTCGACACAGGCTCTGAACCAAGTAAATCGAACTGTGTTAGCGTTGCTCTCTCTTTTCACTTATTCCTTTTCCACTGCGTAAAATTCTTTACAAAATTTTTTAAATCGATATTCACCCCCCCCTCTATCGAACGATCACGATCCAACAGAAATTCCTCACAACGATGCACTGATCACCCGAACGGTAATTACCGATTATACAATCCATCGAACTTTTGTTGATACAGGGAGCTCGGTGAACATCATATACAAGAAAGCATTCAATTAGTTGCAAATCAATCGGAGCGAAGTGCTACTGATGACAACCCCGCTCTACGGTTTCATGAGCAACGAAGTGTTGCCGATTGGTCAGACCAAGTTGGCCATCTCACTCGGCTAGGAGCCCTTGAAGAGGACAAGGACCACGAACTTCATTATGGTAGACGCATCATTGGCCTACAACGTTATATTAGGCCGACTGACCCTCAACGAGTTCCGAGCAGTAGTGTCTACCTACTGCCAAAATATTAAGTTCCCGGTGGACGGCAAGGTGGGAGAAGTCAAAGGTGAACAATTAGTCGCTCGACGATGCTACATTGAGGTGGTTAGATCAGAAGCAAGGACCGCTCGGAAAAACTCGCGCGAAAGGAAGAGGTCCAGATTCACCCAAGCCGGTCGGAAGCGACCACCTTTATTGCAACCGATCTGGAGAACAAAAGAAAGGCAGAGCTGTCTACCTGCCTTAGGTGGAATCACGACATGTTCGCCTGGTCAACCCAAGAGCTCCTTGGACTCTTGTCGAGCGTCGCCCAACACGAGCTTCATATCCAACCGGAGGTCCTGCTCGTGAAGTAGAGGATAAGGGACTTCAACTCGGAGCAGAACCTAATTATCTGAGCAGAAATAGAGAAATTACTGGAGGCGGCCACATCCAGGAAGTCCAGTTCCTGAGCTGGCTCGTCAATGTCATGTTGGTCTCCAAGCTGGGCAATAAATAGCGGGTGTGCATCGACTTTCGTGACTTATATAAGTGTGCTCGAAGGATTTCTATCCATTACCCCAGATAGACTAGATGGTGGACTCTACGACGTGTTGTGAGTTGATCTGCATGTTCGACGCATATCAAAACTATCACCAAGTGCCGCTAGCCAAAGAAGATCAGGAAAAGGTTAGTTTTATCACGGCCGATGGAATGTTCTGCTACAACATCATGTTGTTCAGACTGAAAAACGCTGGTGTCACCTACCAGAGGCTAATGAATAAGGTGTTTCGGAAGCAAATCAGCCGTAATTTGGAGGTATACGCCGACGACATATTAATAAAGTCAGTCTGAGCTACTGATATGTGTGCAGATATCGAAAAAGCATGCCAAACCTTGAGGACATACGAGATAAAGCTAAACCCGAGCAAGTGTCTATTCGATGCTAAGAGTGGACGCTTCCTCGGATATATCATCACCAAACGGGGTATCGAGGCGAATCTAAGCAAACTGAAGGCGCTACAAGCATGCCCCTGCCCCGCAGCTTGAAGGAGGTCCAACAGCTGACCGAACGGATCACTGCACTGTCTAATTTCATATCCAAGTCATCCGACCGGAGCATGCCATTCTTCAGGGTACTGCACCAAGCGATAAAATTCCAATGGGACGCGAAGTGCGACTAGGCATTGGAAGAGCTCAAGGAGTATCTTAACTCCTTGCCTATGTTAGCTAAGTCAAGCGTTGGGGAGCTGCTCTGGATCTATCTGTTGACCACTGAGCATGTGGTCGGCTCGGCATTAGTTAAGCAAAACGGTCTTGAATAGCAGCCCTTGTATTTTCTAAGCCATATATTGAAAGATGCAGAGTCCCACTACACCTGTCTTGAAAAATTGACTTATGTGCTCGTGTTAGCCGCTCGAAGACTCTACCCATACTTCCTCGCCCATCCGATCATCGTCATGACCAATAGTACCTTGGGAAGAGTCTTCCTCAACCCAGAAGCGTTCGGACGGTTAATCAAATGGACAACTGAACTAAGCGAGTTTGATATTCAATATTAACCCTGAATGGCGATCAAAGCTCAGGCCTTGGCTGATTTCGTCATAGAGGTCCAGAATGCCGAACCAGCAGCAACCTGGAGAATATATGTCAATGGTTGGTCCACTCGACAAGGAAGCGGGATCGACATTCTGCTCATTTCACCACGTGAAGACTAGATGCAACTTTCTATTCGGATGGATTATCAAGCCACCAACAATGAAGCCGAGTATGAAATCTTGATAATCGGCTTACAAGCAGCGCAACATGTCAGAGCCACAAAAGTCCTCATTCACTCGGACTCTCAATTGGTTGCCTAACAACTATCTAGGATGTTCGAGATTAGCAGCTCTCGACTCAAATTATATGCAGAAGCTTTCGAAAGGTTGAACGTAAATTTTCAAGAGGTCACTGTAGCAGACGAACTAGCTAAATTAACCAATTTATTATCACCGATCGGGCAATCAAGTAGCAGACGAACTAGCTAAATTAGCCAATTTATTATCACCGATCGCGATTAGCCAACCAATCGAACATGTTTCATTGGTGGCGCACATCGACCGGATGGAAGGAGTGGTCTTCCCAAGTGACTGGAGAACGCCGTTGATTGAATTCCTCCGATCGGGTAGCACACCGACCGACCAAGAGACAACTCGACTACTAAAGAAGAGGGTCTGACGATTCACCTTGATCGGAGACGAGCTTTATAAGAGGTCTTTCTCAAGGCCGCTACTCAAATGTGTGGGCCCGGAGGACATAAAATACATACTCCAAGAAGTACATCTGGGCTCCTGTGGAAGCCACCCGGGTGGCCGTTCACTGGCTCAAAAGATTCTCCTAGACGGATATTTTTGGTCAACTCTCTAAGAGGATGCCGCTCGGATAGTAACCACATGCTTGTCCTACCAAAAGTACCACAACATCCTGCACCGACCGGCCGAGGAGATGAAGGCATCCACGGTGTCTTGCCCATTTGACCAATAGGGCATGGACATCGTAGGACCGTTCCCCATGGCGGCTAGTCAAAGGAGGTTCTTGCTCATCGCGGTGGACTACTTCTCAAAGTGGGTGCAGACCGAGCCACTAACAAAGATAAGTGAACAGATGGTTATCAAATTCATTTGACAGAACATCTTGTGTTAGTTCGGCATCCCCCACGATTCGTCTTTGATAACGGGAGACAGTTTGCCAGTTGGAGGCTTAGGGAATGGTGTGAAGGCGATGGCATTCAGCAGACCTTCACCTCAGTAACCTACCCCCAAAGCAATGGCTAGGCGGAAGTCATAAACTGGGAGATCTTTAGAGTCTTACGAGCTCGACTCGACCATGTCAGGGGCATTTGGGTCGACGAGCTCCCCGAGTGTCTTGTGGGTACTTCGCACTACTCCAAAAGTGGTGACCGACGCAACATCATTCCAGCTCGTGTATGGAGGAGAAGCGGTAGTCCCCATGGAGGTGGGATTAGAATCCGACTGAGTGCGACTCTATGATGAGAGAAACACTGAGGGGAGGTTGTTGGAGCTCGACTTAGTGGATGAAATACGGGATAAAGCTGTTGTTTGGCAAATTACTTATCGACAGTGGATGAGGCAGAACTACAACCGAAGGGTGATCCCGAAGTCTTTCCAGGTCGACGATCTGGTGTGGAAGAAAATCAAGCTAGTTGGTGGCGTCTCCAAGCTAGAGGCACCATGGGTAGGACCTTATAAAATTGTGCAGAAACTCCATTCGAGGGCCTACTACTTGGAGAACGAGGACGGAAGACAGCTCGAGCGGCCATGGAGAGCGAATCATCTATATCCCTACAGAGCCGGGTGAGGTGCGTGAGTAAATATAGATGTATTTGTGTATATGCTTTCTGAATGCAGGATAGACGTGAATAACAACTCAGTTTTCCAGACTCTTGAGCCGATTGACTAAGTTAAAAGTCGAGCGGCAACTATAAACTCATGTCTACACCTATCAACCGTCGAGCGGTGACGTTAAACCCTGTCTTCGCCAAACGTTAAACGCATGTTTTCGCCAACAGTCGAGCGGCGACGTTAAACCCAGTCTTCGCCAACCGTCGAGCGATGACGTTAAACTCCTATCTTCATCAACCGTCAAGAGACGACATTAAATCCCTGCCTTCGTCAACATTCGAGCGACGATGTTAAACTCAGTCTTCATCAACCGTCAAGCGGCGACGTTAAACCCCAATCTTCGCCAACCGTCGAGCAGCGATGTTAAACCCCAGACTTCATCAACCGTCGAGCGATGACATTAAATCTGTCTTCGCCAACCGTCCAGCGGTGACGTTAAACCCCTGTCTTCGCCAATAGTTGAACGACGATGTTAGACCCCGGTCTTCATCAACCGTCGAGCGGCAACGTTAAACCCCAGTTTTCATCAACCATTGAACAACAATGTTAAACCCATGTCTTTGCCAACCGTCGAGCAGCGATGTTAAACCCCAATCTTCGCCAACCGTCAAGCAGCGACGTTAAACCCCTGTCTTCATCAGCGGTCGAGTGGTGACCTTAAACCCCTGTCTCCGTCATTGAAATGGTTGGGTGGCGAACCTTAAACCATCGTCTACATCAATAGAGGAGTTGTGGCTATAAACCTGAGATCGACAAAAGAAAGGCTTGTCTTTCGCAGACTTGGTTGATCTTGAGCGATGACACAGTGAAACAAAGTGGAAAATATGAAAAGGAAAAGTAGAAGGGCACAGAACGAAGGATCAATATTAAAAAAAAAGGTACGCCGAACAGACAACCATTCATTAATACTTGGCATAACTTTTATAAGTCTAAACAGAGCACAGAAAGGAGGCAGGATACATGGGAGGAGGCTCACTCAAGATAATCCGAGACATCGTAGGGCAGCGACTCAGTCAGCTTATCCCGACTGATGACCTTATTGGTCAGAGCGGTCGGAATGTAGCCACCCTCATTCAGTTGATCGAGCGGACCGTCGATGGCAAGGTTGAATAAGCGGAGTGCCCAATCGGCAACCTTATCATTAAAGAGGTCCGAGCGGATGTAAGCCCACCTCATGAGCTCGAATCTATTAGGCTCGACCTCTTGATACGTCGCTAGGGCCGCTCAGGAGGCTTTCAGCTCTTCCTTTAACTTGGCGAGTTCCTCATCTTTGGTGTCAAGCTAGGTCTTCGTGGCGGAGCATTCGGCTGGCTTGCTCTCCCGTTATGTGTTTAGCAAGGACTCCACATCCTTCAGGTTTTGAGCCAACACCCAAAACTCCTAATTTTTGATCTCCAAGACCTCGATGGCCCAGAGCTTCCGAGTGTTGGCCAAGTTAAGCTTGGACTCAAAGGAATTGACTTGTTTATCAAGCCGCGTCGACCCATATCTGTGCGAGCAGCCTCTAGATAATTATTTGGTGCTCGAGGGCTCGGGATTCTGCACTATCGGAGTCGCACCACTCGTCCGTAGGCAGATGGATGACTGTCGTTATGTGGCATCGACCACTCTGAGCGGACGAAGCTAAAGTTGCTTTGCCAGCCGACTTAGACGTTGACATCGGTCGGATGCGAGACTTCTAAACCTTCGGCAGTGGAAGTGGTATGAAAGCAACCGACGGTGCTTAGATAGTTCCTTGTGACAGCTCGGATAGGGAAGACGTCCGATCGGACGACAGGGACGTATGGGGAACGACTGTTGTTTGGGCACCAGGCGCCGAGGTTTCACCTTGCTCGAAAGGAAGGTGCGGGCTAATTCTGGTTGGGGTCCACATCGCGAAGGAGGCGGATCGGGAGGCAATCTCCACACGGCGCCTCTTTCGGCTTATAAGCGGCTCCCCGGAAGAAGCCCATTTCGAGACCCTATCGACCAGAATCACCGGAAGCCATTCCGGTGGAGGATTCGCTGCGCCAATCGCTTCACCGCTAGTCGTCCGGTTGGCTACCCCTTCGCTCCCTCGAGCTAGCACTCCCGCGCTCTCTCCGAGCAGATCTTCTTGCGAGCTAACCGGATGTAAGCCTCAGCTCTCAAGCTCGGCTATGGCCGCAACATTGATCTCTGCATCTGTGAGTTTAGATTTGCCAGCCAGACGTGTGTGCAACATAAGTCGAGCTGCAAAAGAAAGAGAGAAATCAATTAGATTCAAAGGTTAGACTGAGAAATAACATAACTAGGCTGGATGGAAGGTCCGTGCGGATCAGACTTAGGCCAAACACATAGAGGACACCCTCTAACAGCAACTTATGAATGTGATATTTCTGTTCAATCAAGCTTGAGGCTGCTTGGAGATAATTCATTCGGCCTTATCGAGTGATGGCAGATTCGCAACCTCTAACTACCAGTCGGTCAAAAAATTTGGCCGTTCGGGAAAACGTATAAAGAAAAAATTGTCCTTCAATGAAAGTGTGGTCACTGAGAAGGTATCGGATCTATCACATGCGCGGTTCAATAAAATGTTTTCTTTTAATGTTATTCAAGTATGCAACAATATTGTCTGGTAATTGCCTTAGGTTTTGTGCAACGAAAACTACAAAGTCGGTTATAATGCTGCCACTGGCATATACGAGGATTTGATGGCTGCGGGTATAATCGATCCCACCAAGGTTTGTGTGTTTTGATTACTTCTACATTCACATCCTTACCTGTAACTTGTTCGTCATTGTGCCTATCGTACCTACACAAGCTCTTCTCCATGAAACAGGTGGTGATGTGTTGCTTGGAGCATGCCGCTTCAGTAGATAAGACTTTTCTCACTTCAGACGTTGTGGTCGTTGACATCAAGGAGCCTGTGCCTGTAGGAAACCCTATGGATAACTCAGGTACTCCAAACACAACAAAACTAAGAACGCATCAGTGTTTCCCCTGATGATTTGGTGTGATGTTTACACTTTTGCTTGTTGTAGGTTATGGCTACTAATTAAACCGTAAGTGATGATCATGCCGACATCTTATGTTGCCGCCTTCAAGTCCGGGCAAATGCTTATATTCATCTGCGGCCAAAGTTTCATCTGGTAGGGAATCGAATGGATTGGTCCAATAAGTTGGAAAGTCAATTTTATTCAGAATTTTGTTTCTACTTATCCATGCCCGTATCTTGTTTGCAATTATTTGGTTTGCAAAAGCAAAAACTAGATCTCTGTCAAATATCCTATCAGAACTCAGTTTCCAACCAAGAACTTAATATTTAAGCAACAGATACAAACGAGGATATAAAACTGGATACGAGGAAGGATTAACATGCAACTATATCATCCACATGGTCCAACAAGAGCATCACAATGTGCTGACTATAGGTAACATTTTGAGCCAGTCTAAAAACGCTCTCTCCCTAAAACATGTATTAATTGGCACAGATTTATCTCCCTTCCAAATGCTCTGGGGCGGGCGTGGAGTGCTCTAGAAAAATTATTGTCCGTACTACAAAGAACTACAAACTCCATCGTCTGCATGGACACCAGAGGTTTTCCAACTGCTGTAATCCTTCAGGCTTCCCTCGACACAAGTACACTCAGTGATCAGTATGCCCATCATCTGATATTCTAAAAATTAAGATAGCAGAAGAAATTTGTGAAAACCAAGAATCACTATCCATGCGTGGTGGAATCGAGGAAAACATGTACACCATATGCTCAACTTATCCTAAAAAGAATTTACTAAAGCAAATAGTCCTAACATAGTTTATAGATCCAAAGATTTTCTAAGCAGAAACCAAGCAAAGTTTCAAAGGTTCCCAGTCTGATAGAAAAGATGAGAAAATGAGGCCATCTATTGTTGAATTTTACCTGAGCTGAATCAGCTGTTTGGTAATGGGTTTAACTTAGAAGCCTCAACAAAATATTTTACATTGGTTTACAAGCCATATAAAGATGAATATTGATAATTATACAAGAGTATAACATACTCATTTTTACTATTGAACTATTTATCACAACAACCTGTGATGAAACCTAAAACTTGCTAAAAATCGCCAAGAATAACAAAATACTTGAACAATAGAAAGTTTTTCTAGTCTTAAGTGCAATACTAGGAGATAGTTACATACCTATGGAAGGTCTCAATATAACATGCTTGGATAAACCCAAATTGGAGAAGGCCAGTTTATTAAGCTAAGATTATGGAAGTCAAACGGATGTTCTATTTCGGCAATGTTCCTAGTCGGAGCATCCAATGGAAATTCATGCCAATCATCAAACAAACGGTCAACATGATAAATACAGTTGCTCCTTCCTCCCCACCTTCCTGGATGGGCGCAAGATATTGAAAAGTTACTCTTCATATCGATGAACAATGCCCAATCTCCCAAATTATCCACCTTCGACCATGTCGGCTGCCCCGAGAAGTCCAAGGAGTACACAGCAAAACACAAATCTATTTCATCCCCAAATGGAACAATGCGTATCAGCATGAGCTTGCCGTCGCACTCAACCATCCGGCTACAGGATCCAAAAGCCACTGCCCAGCTGGAGCTTTCCCCGCACCACGGCACTGTGAATTCTTTCACGCCGAGAGAGGGGGAAAACTGCAGAGAGTATAGTGTTTCGCTACTGCTCAACACAAAAATATTGTCTTTGAAAGCCATGACACCAATTATGAAGAAATGATGCTGTTCAAAGGAGCATTCTTTCCAGCTGCTGCTTCCCACTTGCCACAGGAATAGGCTCTGCTTGTCGCACAAAAGGAGATGGGAACCTGGGGATGAAAGAGGACCAGTTAAGGCTCCGAAGTAGAAGCGGTGGGACTCGGGGAGGATGGGCGGGCGGAGCTCCTCCCCGGTGAATGCGTCGGCCACCACAACACCAACGCGGTTGCCGAAGATGAGCTGACCGTAGGAAGAGCCAAGAAGGGTCAGGTAGAGGGTCTCCGAAGGGACCATAGAACGACCGCTGGAAAAGGGTCCGGAAGGAGACCTCAGGCGGCATCGAGGAGGTTCGATCCACTGGTAAGCTTCGGGTTCGACACATGGGAGAATAAGGAGAGGCGGACGGCCATACGAGGCGGACGGGAAGTAGGAGCGGAAGACGGAGCGCCACGATCGGCATACGGAAGCAACTAAGAACAGGTCGCGGAGGGAGGGGAGGCGGTCGAGGACGGAAAGGAGGAGCAAATCTGGCAAGTCGGACCAGAGGTCCTCGGCGGCGAGGGATTGAGACGCGGCTAGATTGGTACGGTCAGAGGCGGGAGGCCGGCGCCGCTGATTTCTATTGGTGCGGTCGAGGGATGACCGGAGAAGTGAGTCACGGAGGCCAGACCTGCGTTCGTCAGAGGCGGGACGCGGAGGCGCGGGCGAACGGCGACGTCTCCGTCGCTTATTTCCGGTGGCGCGGCGGCGATTCTCCATTTTTGTGTATTCCTAGGCGGAGGACGAGGTTAAGATGTGCATCGCGATCCGGTAAAGCATCCGCATCGTCGGGCATTCACAGTTCACATCCCGTCCGTTCACTTTATAACGCCCCTTTTTTCTATTTTATTTTATTTTTCATTTTCATTTTTTTCCCCTATCGAAAGCTAAAGATTACTATCTGACCATCAATATTTCAGTAAATTAATTAATTAGAAGATTTTATATATATATATATATATATATATATATATATATATATATATATATATATATATATATATATATAAAATCAAAGCATTCAATATCATGGCTTAAGCTAGATCGACTTGAGCGAGGAGTGGTTACAGTAGACGATCAGACGAATCACTATCTAGTCGGTCGTCTGGATGAGCCAGTGTTCGATCAACCCGATCGGTAGGAGAGTGGTCGAGCGGGTCACTCGTCCGGCTTGGGATATGACATTGACATTGTACATATTAATAATGAACCGATAAAATAATAAAAGATGAAAAGATTTACTTAATAAGAGGAAGAGAAAACAAAAGAGAACACTCCATTTATCATTGAATGCGAAAATGTCAAGATAAAGATGTCTTCTATCGATAATTAATATCATTAAATAGGGGAAGATGGAAGGTCACTAAGAAAGATATAAAAGAGTATGTTAGGTATGAATAAAGGCAAGATTGATCTCTATCTCTATTAGTTTTTATTTCTCTTCCTACAATTGTTTCTAACTTGAGTGTCGGAGGGCCAACGCCAGAGACTCCTTCCCTGGTTTGGTTTGTTTTGCAGAGAGGAACGAGGTCTTAATCCAGTCAGCAGAGCCACCACATCCTCGGCTTTCTAGCTTCACGCTTTCAGACAAGATCATTTTGGCGTCGTCTATGAGAATCGTAACCTGCATCCAAATGAGAAGATGGAAGATGTTGGACGATTCACAACGGTGGCGTTAACGCAAGAGGAGCTCGACACGCTGATACATGCCCGAGTGGCAAAGATAGTGGAGCAACAACAACAATAGGTGATGGCCGAGTACCAACAAGCATTGTCCGAACGCAAAGCACAGGAGCCTGCAACCTCAACGACAAGTTGTCAAGCTGAGTGAGGAGACTAAGCGAAACAAATTTCCACTCAGGAGCCGAACAAAAGTCGATCGTCACCTATGGGGAAGTCCCTAATGTACTGGTCTCATACCACTAAGCACTATTATAGACTCCAGCAGAAGAAAGGGGCCGAGCGGATAAAGATCGGGGATCTTCCTTGGATGAGGCTCCCGCTTGAGACATAAGGAAAAGGAAAGCACCCAGAGAGGATGATTCGCCCGAGTGAGTCAACCAATAGTTTTCGGAGGAGATTCTAAATGACCCTCTGTCGAAGCATTACACCGCTTTGACGATCGGGGAATATAATGGAGTGATCGACCCTGACGACCACTTGGCCAAGTTTGATAACACGACCACACTTCACCAGTAATGGATAGGGTGAAATGCTGATTCTTTCTCACCATGCTAGTTGGATCAATGCAATGTTGGTTCAAACAACTGCCGAGCAGCTCGATTCACAGCTTCTAAGACTTTCGAGCGACCTTCCTGTATCACTTCGTTAGCAGTCGTCACCACCAGAAGATGAGTGTGAATCTATTCTCGCTGAAGCAAGGATCCCGAGAGGCATTGAGGGCCTATATCTAGTGCTTCAATTAAGTGGCAATGGACATCCCGGCAGTCTCCTCGAACGTGTTGGTGAATGCCTTCACCCAAGGGTTCACCGAAGGAGAGTTCTTCCGATCGCTCATTCGGAGGCCGCCGAGAGATTTTGGCCACCTATAAAAGAAGGTCAATGAATACATCAATGTGGAAGAAGCCCAAACAGCAAGGAAGAAGGAAACGCCAGCCGAGCTCGCTAGATCATCTGAACGGCGGCAGCCAAGCAGTCATCAACCCCTCAAAGGGCCTCGATCAGGAGGAGCCCCGCCACATGAGCCTAGGACACATATTGTGCAACATGTGGTGGCTGCTCATCCAAAGGCTGCAAAAGGCAAGATGTGGACGTCGATGTTCTGCTCCTTTCACTAGTCGACGACGCACAATACCCGGAACTGCTACGACCTGGCAGCTAGCAGGCCGGCCCCGCGAGGATATCGTCGTCAATCCCCATCACCTGATCGGCGACAAAGGCGCCAATCAACCATCTAAAGGGAGGAAGAAAGGACAACAGCTGAACCATGCCACCATCGACCTTAGCATGGGAGTAACCAAAGTCTCACCCGAGTCTTTGTCGAGCGGAACAAACCGTCGGCACGGGAGGAAGAGAACCGGAGTAACACCGCTCGGGGAGAGATAGGAATGATCGCTAGTGGGTCGACCGACGGAGATTCTAACAGAGCAAGAAAGTCGCACGTTCGACGACTCAAGATCCATATTGTAGGCTGCAACAAAGAGAGAGCTGAAGGACCCGAGATCAGTTTCGGCCCTAGAGATTTAGAGGGAGTGGAAATTTCTCACAATGATGCACTGATCATCCGAACGGTAATTACCGATTATACAATCCATCAAACTTTTGTTGATATAGGGAGATCGATGAACATCATATACAAGAAGACATTCGATTAGTTGCAAATCGACTGTAGCAAACTGCTGACGATGACGACCCCGCTCTACGGTTTCACGAGCAACGAAATGTTGCCGATCGGCCAGACCAAGTTGGCCATCTCACTCGGCGAGGAGCCCTTGAAGAGGACAAGGACCACAAACTTCATTGTGATAGATGCATCGTCGGCCTACAACGTTATATTAGGTCAACCGGCTCTCAACGAGTTCTGAGCGGTAGTGTCCACCTACTGTCAGAAGATTAAGTTCCCGGTAGACGACAAGGTAGGAGAAGTCAAAGGTGAACAATTGGCCGCTCGGTGATGCTACGTCGAGATGGTCATAGTAAAAGCAAGGATCGCTCAGAAAAACTCACGCTTGGAGGTGAACGCCACCATTGAGACCCCCCCCCCCCCCTCGACAATGGTTATGAAGAAAAGGAAGAGGTCCAGATTCACCCGAGTCGGTCGGAAGAGACCACCTTCATTGCAGCCGATTTGAAGAGCAAGAGAAAGGCAGAGCTGTCTACCTACCTTAGGCAGAATCATGACGTGTTCGCCTGGTCAACCCACGAACTCCCCAGAATCTCGTCGAGCGCCGCCCAACACGAGCTTCATATCCGACTGGAGGCCTGGCTCGTGAAGCAGAGGAAAAGGGACTTCAGCGTGGAGTAGAACCTAATCATCCGAGTAGAAATAGAGAAATTACTAGAAGTCGGCCACATTCAGGAAGTCCAGTTCCCGAGGTGGCTCGCTAATGTCGTGTTGGTCTCCAAGCCAGGCAACAAATGGTGGGTGTGCATCGACTTCCGTGACTTGTATAAGTGTGCTCGAAGGATTTCTATCCGCTGCCCCGGATAGATCAGATGGTGGACTCTACGACGGGCTGCGAACTGATCTGCATATTCGACGCGTATCAAGGCTACCACCAAGTGTCGCTAGCCAAAGAAGATCAGGAAAAGGTTAGCTTTATCATGACCGATGGAATGTTCTACTACAACAACATGCTGTTCGGACTGAAGAACGCTGGTGCCACCTACCAGAGGCTAATGAATAAAGTATTTTGTTAGCAGATCGATCGCAACTCGGAGGTATACGTTGACAACATATTAATAAGGTCAGTTTGAGCTGCTGATATGTGTGCAGATATCAAAGAAACATGTTGAACCTTAAGGACATACGGGATGAAGCTGAACTCGAGCAAGTGTCTCTATGACGCTAAGACTGGACGCTTCCTCGGATATATCGTCACCGAACGGGGTATCGAGGTGAATCCGAGTAAACTGAAGGCGCTACAAGGCATGCCCCACCCTGCAGCTTGAAGGAGGTCCAACGGTTGACCAGACGAATCATCGCACTATCCAGATTTATATCCAAGTCATCCGATCGGAGCCTACCATTCTTCAAGGTGCTGCGTCGAGCGATAAAATTCCAGTGGGACGCAAAGTACGACTAGGCGTTGGAAGAGCTCAAGGAGTATCTTAATTCCTTGCCTATGTTATCTAAGCCAAGCTCCGGGAAGCTGCTCTGAATCTATCTGTCGGCCACCGAGTATGCGGTCAGCTCAGCATTAGTTAAGCAGAACAGTCTTGAATAGCAACCCTTGTATTTTCTAAGCTATATATTGGAAGATGCAGAGTCCCGCTACACCTGTCTTGAAAAATTGGCTTATACGCTAGTGTTAGCCGTTCGAAGACTCTGCCCGTACTTCCTTGTCCATCTGTTCATCGTCATGACCAATAGTATCCTGGGAAAAGTTCTCCTTAACCCAGAAGCGTTCGGGTGGTTAATCAAATAGACAATTGAACTAAGTAAGTTTGATATTCAATATCAACCTCGAACGACGATCAAAGCTCAGGCCTTACCTGATTTCATCACAGAGGTCCAGAACGTCGAACCAGCAGCAACCTGGAGAATATATGTCAATGGTTCATCCGCTCGACAAGGAAGCAGGATCGACATTCTGCTCATTTCACCACGTGAAGACCGGATGCAACTTTCCATTCGGCTGGATTATCAGACCACCAACAATGAAGCCAAGTATGAATCCTTGATAACTGGCTTACAAGCAGCGTAATATGTCGAAGCCACAAAGGTCCTCATTCACTTGAACTCTCAGTTAACCGCCCAATAACTATCTGGGACGTTCGAGATTAGCAGCTCCCGACTCAAGTTATATATAGAAGCTTTCGAGAGGTTAAAGGCAAATTTTCAAGAGGTCACTATACAGAAGGTCTCCCGATCAGGCAATCAAATAGCGGATGAACTAGCTAAATTAGCCAGCTCATTATCACTGGTCGTGATTAGCCAGCCAATCGAATATGTTTCATTGGTGGTGCACATCGACCGATTGGAAGGAGTGGTCTTCCCAAGCAACTGGAGAACGCCGTTGATTGAATTCCTCCGATCAGATAACATGTCAACCAACCAAGAGACAGCTCGACTACTAAAGAAGAGGACGGGATGATTCACCTTGATCGGAGACGAGCTTTATAAGACGTCATTCTCAAGGCCGCTACTCAAATGTGTGGGCCCGGAGGACATAAAGTACATACTCCAAGAAGTACATCTTGGCTCCTGTGGAAGCCACTCGGGCGGTCGTTCGCTGGCTCAAAAGATTCTCCTAGCCGGATATTTTTGACCAACTCTCCAAGAGGATGCCACTTGAATAGTAGCCACATGCTCGTCCTGCCAAAAGTATCACAACATCCTGCACCGACCGGCCGAGGAGATGAAGACAACCACGGTGTCTTGCCCGTTCGACCAATCGGGCATGAACATCGTGGGACCGTTCCCCATGATGGCTAGTCAGCGGACGGTCCTGCTCGTCGCGGTGAACTACTTCTCAAAGTGGGTGGAGACCGAGCCATTGGCAAAGATAAGTGAACAGATGATCATCAAATTCATCTGGCAGAACATCTTGTGTCGGTTAGGCATCCCCTACCGGCTCGTCTTTGATAACGGGAGCCAGTTTGCGAGTCAGAGGCTCAGGGAGTGGTGTGAAGGCTATGACATCCAGCAGGTCTTCACCTCAGTAGCCTACCCCCAAAGCAATGGCTTGGCAGAAGTCATAAACCGGGAGATCTTTAGAGGCTTACGAGCTCGGCTCGACCACGTCGGGGGTTGCTGGGTCAATAAGCTCCCGAGTGTCTTGTGGGTACTTCGCACTACTCCAAAAGAGGTGACCAGCGCAATACCATTCTAGCTGGTGTATGGAGGAGAAGCGGTGGTACCCGTGGAAGTGAGAGTAGAATCCGACCGAGTGCGGCTCTACGATAAGGAAAATGTTGAGCAGAGGTTGTTGGAGCTCAACTTGGCGGATGACATGCAGGATAAAGCTGTCGTTAGACAAATGACTTACCGACAGTGGATGAGACATAACTACAACTGAAGGGTGATCCTGAGGTCTTTTTCTAGCTGGTGTATGGAGGAGAAGCGGTGGTACCCGTGGAAGTGAGAGTAGAATCCGACCGAGTGCGGCTCTACGATAAGGAAAATGTTGAGCGGAGGTTGTTGGAGCTCAACTTGGCGGATGATATGCAGGATAAAGCTGTCGTTAGACAAATGACTTACCGACAGTGGATGAGACATAACTACAACTGAAGGGTGATCCTGAGGTCTTTTCAGGTTGACGATTTGGTATGAAAGAAAATCAAGCCAGTCTGTGATGTCTCCATGCTAGAGGTACCATGGGGAGGACCTTATAAAATCGTGCAGAAACTTCGTTCAGGAGCCTACTACTTAGAGGACGAGGATGGAAGACGGCTCGAGCGGCCATGGAGAGCGAATCATCTACAACCCTATAAAGCCGGGTGAGGTGCATGAGTAAATATAGATGTACTTGTGTATATGCCTTCTGATGCAGGACAGACGTGAATAACAACTCAATTTTCCAGACTCTTGAGCTGATCGATTAAGTTAAAAGTCGAGCGGCGACTATAACTCATATCTGCGCCTATCAACTATCAAGCAGCGACGTTAAACCCCTGTCTTCGTCAACCGTCGAGCAGCAACGTTAAATGTCTATCTTCGCCAACAGTCGAGCGGCGACGTTAAACCCCAGTCTTCAGCAACCATCGAGCGATGACATGAAACCCCTATCTTCGTCAACCTTAGAGCAGCGACGTTAAATCCAATCTTCATTAACCGTTGAGCAACGACGTTAAACCTCAGTCTTCGCTAATCGTCGAGCAACGACATTAAACCCCAGTATTCATCAACCGTCAAGCGGCGACATTAAACCTATCTCCGCCAACCTTCGAGCGACGATGTTAAGCCTCTATCTTCGCCAACAGTCGAGCGACGACATTAGACCCCAGTCTTCATCAACCGTCGAGCAACGATGTTAAACCCCTATCTTCATCAACCGTCGAGCGGCGACGATAAACCCCAGTCTTCATCAAGTGTCGAGCGGCGACGTTAAACCCATGTCTTCGCCAATCATTGAGCGGCGATGTTAAACCCCAATCTTAGCCAACCGTCGAGCAGCAACGTTAAACCCCTGTATCCATTAGCAGTCGAGCGGCGACTTTAAACCCCTGTCTCCACCATTCAAATGGTTGGGTGGCGAATCTTAAACCATCGTCTACATCAACAGCCGAGAGGCGGCTATAAACTTGAGATTGACAAAAAAAAAAAGGCTTGTCTTTGCAGACTTGCTTGATTTTGAGAGATGACAGAGTGAAACAAAGCAGAAAATATGAAAAAGAAAAGCTGAAGGGCATAGAACGAAGGATTAATATTAAATAAAAAGGTACACCAAATGGGTGACCATTCATTAATACTTGGCATAACTTTTACAAGTCCAAACAGAGCACAGAAAGGAGGCGGGATACACGGGAGGAGGCTCACTCAAGATAATCCAAGACATCGTCGGGCAGTGACTCGGTCAGCTTATTCCAACTGATGACCTTATTTGTCAGGGCGGTCGGAATGTAGCTGCCCTCGTTCAGTTGATCGAGCGGACTGTCGTCGATGCCAAGGTTGAATAAGCGGAGTGCCTGATTGGCAACCTTGTCATTAAAGAGGTTCGAGCGGATGTAAGCCCACCTCATGAGCTCGAATCTACTAGGCTCGGCCTCCTGATACGTCGCTAGGCCCGCTTGGGAGGCTTTCAACTCTTCCTTTAACTTAGCTAGTTCTTCATCTTTGGAGTCGAGTTGGGTGCTCGTGGCGGAGCGTTCGGCTAACCTTATCTCCTGCTCGGCGTTTAGCAAGGCCTCCACATCCTTCAGGTTTTGAGCCAGCACCCAAAACTCCTTATTTTTTTATCTCCAAGACCTCAATGGCCCGGAGCTTCCTGGTGTTGGCCAAGTTGAGCTTGGACTTGAAGGAATTGGCTTGTTTATCAAGCTGAGCCAATTGTGCAGCTTGCTCGGCGCCTTTGCTCTTCTCCGCCTCCAGCTGATCGGAGCTCTTACTCAGATCAGATCTTAATTGAGCTATCTCAACACTCATTTGCTCCAACTGCACCAGAGAAGCCGCTGCTTGGCCTCTCGGGGAGCGCGGCTGTTTACTTCTTGCTCCAAAAAGGCAAGCCTTTGGCACATGGCTAGGTTTTTTACCCAATACTACGAGGAAGTAGGAATTTATTAGGGCCGAGCGGCGATAAATAGGAACATACAAGTAAAATACTTACCCCAGTGGACATCTGGGTATGACTATCGGCGAGCGCCCCTAGAGTCATGACCGTCGCTCGGGCCAGCATCGGTCCATATCTGTGCGAGTAACCCCTGGATAATTATTTGGTGCTCGGGGGCTTGAGATTCTGCGCTATCGGAGTCACGTCACTTGTCCGTAGGTAGATGGATGACTGTTGTTATGTGGCATCGGCCACTCGGAGTGGACGGGGATGAAGTTTCTCTACTAGCCGACTTAGACGTTGACACCGGTCGGATGCGAGACTTCTGAGCTTTCAGCAGTGGAGACAGTATGAAAGTAACCGATGGCGCACAGATAGTTCCTTGTGGCAACTCGGACAGGGAAGGCGTCCAATCGGACGATAGGGACATATGGGGAAAGACCGTTGTTTGGGCAGCAGGCGCCAAGGTTTCACTCCGCTTGGAAGGAAGGCGCGGGCTAATTCTAGTTGCGGTCCGCATCACGAAGAAAGCGGATCGGGATCGAGGCAGTCTCCATACGACGCTGTTGGTGCAATATTCTCTAGGTCAAGGTTGGCCTGATTGACTATGCTTGATTCAGCTCAAGCTTGAGTCTTGATGTTTGGGTTTCGATGTTTGACAATACATGGATATTGCAGGTGTAATCATTCATTTGGGGAGATTATTAGTACAATTCTCCTCTCCTCAAGGTTGACCAGTTAGGTGTGAAGAAGAGTCAAGTAGGTCAAGGTTGACCGGATACTTGACTGGGAAGTCCTGGTGAGTGAAGCCAGGCAGATGGGAAGTCCTGGTGAGTAAAGCCAGGCAGTTGGGAGATCCTGGTGAATGAAGCCAGATGAAAGATCTAGTGAGTGAAGCTAGGCAGAGGATAAGACCTAGTGAGTGAAGCTAGGCAAAGGAGAAGTCCTAGTGAGTGAAGCCAGGCAAAAAGAAAAATCCTGGTGAGTGAAGCCAAGTGAAAGACCTAGTGAGTGAAGCTAGGCAGTATGAAAATCCTAGTAAGTGAAGTTAAGTGAAGGTCCTGGTGAGTGAAGTCAGGCAGATTGAAAGACCTGGTGAGTGAAGCCAGGCACGTGAAAATCCAGATGGGTCAAAGGTTGATCGGACACCTGGTATTGAGAAGTAGGTCAAAGGATTGACTGGATACTTGGCACAAGGAAATCCAGATGAGTCAAGGGTGATCGGACATCTGGTGGAAGGAAGTCCAAGTGGGTCATGGAGGACAGGACACTTAGCACGAGACGGTATATCTAAGTGGGTCAAGGAGAACCGCACTTAGTGATCAGAAGTCCAATGAGAAGTTGGCAAAGAGAAAGTCTAGATGGGTCAAAAGTTGATGAAACTCTTAGCGGTCGTAAGTCCAATAAGAAGTTGACATGGAAGTAGGAAGTTCGAACGTAGTAAACTTTCTAAGTTCATAACTTTTAACTCGGATATCAGAATGGGGTGATTTCAAATGCGAAACGAAGCTAATTTCAAGCTCTACACAATTTTTTGCTTGCCAATCTATTGGACAATCGATTGGGGGGGTTCAATCGATTGGTTGATGTGATTTTATGCAAAAAAAGGTCTGGTTCGATTAAATAATCGATCAAAACTTCCCCAATCGATTGAGAGAGTTTCTGAGCAAACAGTCAGCTTCTGAATCGATCAGTTGATCGATTGAAACCTCCAATCGATCGGTCAATCAATTGGGAGGTTGGAAAATCGCACGATAGCCCTGGAAATCGTGCGAGACATGTTGAATCGATTGGGCAATCAATTCAAGGAATTTTCAAAAGCACAGAGGTACTCTGGATCGATCAACCGATCGATCCAAAGCCTCCCCAATTGATTGAGAGCAATTCAATCGATTGAGATTTGACCGTTGGCGCTGGATAAAGCCGTTGCGAGCATTTTCTTCAGCACCACTTTGCCCGATCCTTCTCGATACTTCATTGCGACATTTCCAGAGCTCACCGCCAGTTCTTGAAGTTTCTTGGAGCAAGGTGTTTTTGCACTTCCAAGGTCAAGAGGCATTCCAAACAAGAAGGAGAAGCTAGCTAGGGTTCATTGTATAAAATCTTGTAAGATTTACTTGTATTTGCTTCTTCTTTTCTTGTTGTTGTTGTGTGAGTTTGTACAAGGCTTCTCCGCCTTCGGTAGTTACCGTAAATGAGTGTTTTTACTAATGGAGTGTGTGTCGCGTGTGGATCCTTGGATTAGTCACCGCTTCTTGAGGTGGATACCAAGTAAATCCTAGTGTTAGCGTTGTATTTGTGTTTCTTGTTCTTTCCGCTGCGTATCATCACCAAGAAGCAAGCAACGACGAGCGCGATGAGTTATTCACCCCCCCTCTTGCTACACATCAACACTAACAAGTGGTATCAGAGCAAGGTTGCTTTTTACCGGAATCATCGCCAAAAGGGGCAACAAAGCTAGAGGGTAAAGAAGTTGAAGCAAATTCCATCAAGCCAAAGATTTTATCAAGAGCTCAACTTCAAATGGAATTCGGAGATGGATTCAGATTCGACACAAGGGTGCCTCCATCATTCACTTCAACAAGCTTCGATCTTTAGAAATCAAGGATCGAAAATTTCTTGATGGTGGAGATAGAGCAATGGTTTACTCTAATGGAAGGCTTTGAAGCTCCAACAAATTCTAAGGGCAAAACTCTCAAGAGGAGCAAGTGGAGCCAAGAGCAAGTCCAAAGGTGCGAGACGAATGACAAGGTAACCAAATTATTGGTTAGTTTATTGCCTAGCACAATTCTATGAAAAATTAGAGAATTTGAAGATGCAAAAGAATTGTGGAGCAAATTGGCCAAGCTTCATGAAGAACCCTCCACTACGCCAAACCAAGAGAAATCCAAAGAGGGCAACTCATTGGAGCAAGACCAAAAGAAGGAGGACACCGAGGTTAAGAGATACTCAACATCGGAAGAAGAAGAAACTTCATCCTCAATGGAGTGCAATGAGAATGGCAAGGAGGAAGAATATTCCTTGTTTCATGTACAAGAGGATGAAGAAAAAGAAAAAGCCTCCATCTCCGGATTAAGAAGGGATGAAGATGAAAAAGTTTCCACCTCTAAAAGTCAAGTCAAATCAATTGGAGGATCATCATTGTCGAATCAAGAGAAAGCCTCTACATCCGGATTAAAAGGAGAAGAAGTCATCCCTACACATGAAGGTATAATTATTTCAATTAAAAATAAAAATTATATTATATGTTTTGAGTGTAGGGAACATGGACACTACAAGAGCAAGTGCCCTAAATTGGTCAAGAAGAAGGGTCAAGTGGCACCTAAGGATAAAGAGAAGCCCAAAGAGATCATCCCCACAACTAAGAAGAGCAAGAAGCACATAGTGTGCTTTTTGTGCAATCAAAAAGGACATTATCGGAGTCAATGTCCGAAGGGGAAGAAAGCAGTCAAAGCTAAGGGAGGAAGCACAAGTCAAGGGGGAGCTTCAAAAGTAAAACCCAAGATATCATTTATTGAGTCTATCCCCTTGAATTATGGTAAAAAGCATGCTAGTTCAAGTTTTTATCATTTTAATGTCATTTACAATAAAAATAGGAAGCATGATAGAATTAAGGAAAATTATGTAGTCTATCATGCTAAAACCACTCAACCTAAGGTTAGTAGGGTAGAAAATAATTTAGACAATAACTCTAAGGATTCTAGGTATTTGCCTAAGAAAAAGAAAAATCAAGGTGTTAGTGAAAAATCTAAGGTTGAGGTGTTATGGAGATAAAATCAAGTATTGAGGTCAAGACTTGATAAATTGGAAAGGACTCTTAGAAGAATCACAAATAAAACACAAGGGTCCAAGAATCAAAACCTAGGGCTAGGAGTACAAAAGTCATCCAATGACCGTAAAGGTTTGGGATACAAATCTAACACCAAGAAGGATGTGCCTTCTTATCATAGGGTTCCATATAGCTATGGAACCAACCTTAGGTCTAGAGGTCAAATCAAAAATACAGGGGAAGTTATCCCTAGGAGTATCTTTGCAACGACGTGTCACGCCCCAGAGGAGTCCTTGTCCGAAGAAATTTCGGCAGCATCTTCCCTGTACGGCGGACAATCTGAAACTTCTACATAACACATATACCTCAGCCACAGGCGGCTGGAATTATAACAATAAATAAAATCAATCACCACGCAGTTATATAGTAATCACAAATAATAGTACTCTGACTCGAAATCCACCCTACTCAACTACACTCGTAAAGCTCAAATCTGACGAACTCACCTATTCTGCCGTCCAGGCAGGCATGTAGTAGAATAAAATCCAAATTATATCAAAAGTCCATCAAACGGAAGGATTCCATACAATATCCATATGTAAAATCCAAAACAAGACTAAAACAAAGTCTGATAGAGAAAAACTAAAATAAAATAACAACTCAAAACTAGCAGAGGACTAGCACTACGTGCTGTGGGAACCAGCGACTAGAACTGCTCCTGACAGCCTCAACCTGAAAATATATCAACAATGGAAGCGGGGTGAGTCCAACACTCAGCAGGTACAACTGATATGCATAATAAAACAAATAACAGACAACACTAATCATGTGTACAGTCTCCTGAATACAAGAAGGATAAATGCAACTGAAACGAAATCAGGAGATAACTGTACTAACCGGGATCAAAGTACAAAGGTAACAGGGAGTCATAATCCCGTATGCATGTCAATCATATGCATCCATATAAATCCAGCAAGTAAATGCAGCAATCACAAACAATAAATGCAATAAATGCATATGGTGACCATGCACTCGACATCACTGCTCACGATGAGCGACCAAGTGGACGGGATGCTGTCGGAGCACTATCCTCCGACCCCAAATCATAAATGGGGAGCTCAATGCTCTCAACTCCCGTACGATGGGGAGGATATCTCTGTCGGCTACCACGTTGAGTCATCGACCAAGAGCCAAACAGAGTCCACCATCCGCCGGCTACTGCTACACTAAATGCCAAGCGGAGCCAAGCAGGCGGGCCGGCTACCACCGAGTCACGACCAGCGGAGCCAAGCAGTGAACCGCCACACACACGATATACCACTAATCCATGAGTGGTGGTGTGTGCAGTACATGTAACTGGCGATGGGCTCAACCATGGTGGAGCCGACAATCGCACAGCATGCAATCATGATGCATGACACTAAGCATGACAATCTCATGAATAATATAGTAATGATCATATAAATAATACAAAGTGTGTACCACTGGAAGATGTATCAGATAGAAGGTACACAAATCAGATAGGGCATCAAATAAACCCTAGATCTAGAAGATAACATAGCATGTGGTTAGGTCACTACCTAAAGCATATATGATCAGGTAAATAATATGCAGTGCAGAATAAATAAACAAGCAATCATGTAACTATCATGTAGTGACCAACTGAAACAAAATGATTACACAATCACTGCTATATGTTAAACATATTATTATGCATATCAAAGACATAAGTCAAAGTACCCGCCTCCAATAAAGTGGTCTAATCCGGTAATCAAGATACTCGTCGAGATACCGTCCCGAATCAAAGTCCTGTAATAACCACATTTAATTTAGCTACATACATACCACATAGCTAAAAATAATTCCTTATTTACTAGAATCCTAATTCGTTCCACTATACAATTTGATTTAGGTCTAAACCTAAATCAACTTGAACTCTTCCAAATATGAACCTAATACCAAAACAAATTTATACACCTTACCTCTATTCACAGCCTTGATTGTTGATCCACACAAGGTTTTGTTGCTGCCAGCAAAGGTTAATTGCTGTTGGAAACCAAGAAACACCACAATAACCAATTAACTCACCAAGCACAAAAATTGGAAATCATATTTCTACCTGTTTCCTCTTCGACAGTAGATAATAACAATCGATTGGAACCAAAAACCTGTGGCCAACAGCCAAGGCACCAAACTCTCTGTCCTTGAATCTGTCTTCCCTGTGGAGAAGGCAAAGCACATCAGGTGTGACCACAGTGAGGTGATCGGCGGCTTTCCGACCAGTGTTGGCCGTTGCAACCGGGACGACGCGAGGGGAAGGAAAGGTATGCGATGCTGTAACAGAAGAAAGGAGGAGATTGGGTAGCAGAACCTTGGCCGGCGTCGCGAGAAGTGACGCTAGGACTGAGGAAGAGGACTGTGGTGGCACCGGCTAGGGCAGATTAGGAGAGAGCTCGGTACTCCCTCTTCCGGCCAAAGCTTGCTGACGAAAGGGGCGGCGATTTGAGTCCTCCACGGCGAGAGGCGACAACAGAGGAGAGGAAGAACCGGCGCTAGGGCTGAGTAGGAATGGCAGTGGCGTCGGTGTGCGGCTCGGGAGGAAGGAGGAGAAATGTCGGCACGACTTTGTGCACTCGGGGAAGAAGGAAACCGCCGTGGTCGGCGGTTAGGGCTCGGAGGAGAAGATGGTGTCGGCGCCGAGTGAGGCTCGGGAGAGAAGGAAGTTTAGACACGGGGAAAAAAAAATAAATGAAAAAGAAAAGGAATAAGGAATTTATAAAAGAAACAATTCCTCGCTTAAATGGGTCGCCTAAACAGGCTTTTCCGGGTCTCATTTTTATCCTCGTTCACTCGTCCATACGAGTTCCGGAAAATTCCCAAAAAATTTCCAAAAATTCCTGAAATTTCCCTTATTAATATTCGTATATTTTC
Organism: Zingiber officinale; assembly: GCF_018446385.1. NCBI lineage: Eukaryota > Viridiplantae > Streptophyta > Magnoliopsida > Zingiberales > Zingiberaceae > Zingiber > Zingiber officinale. Next base: position 19,172,326 of record NC_056004.1, read on the forward strand.
AGTATTTTACATTCTCCCCCACTAATAAAAATTTGGTCCCCAAATTTCATTATCTACCATCAGCAAGTACTACGACAGATATAGAAAGTATAAATGTTGAACGATATAATAATTCACATACCTCAAGTGAAAAGATGGGTTATATCGAGCTCGGATAGTATCCTCGAGCTCCCAAGTAGCCTCCTCATCTGAATGATGCTGCCATCCGACTTTAACCAGCCGGATAGTCTTGTTCCGCAACTGACGCTCTTTCCAGTCCAAAATCCGTACCGGAATCTCCTCATAAGTAATGTCAGGCTGAATTGGAACTGGGATATCTGCCAGCACATGTGTTGGGTCATGTACGTATCTCCTCAGCATCGATACGTGGAATACATCGTGGACGCCTGACAGGGACGGTGGTAGTGCCAGTCGGTAAGCTACTGCTCCGATCCTCTCCAAGATCTCGAAAGGGCCAATATACCGCGGAGCTAGCTTACCCCTGAGGCCAAATCTCTTCACCCCTTTCGTGGGTGAAACTCGCAGAAATACATGGTCGCCAACAGAAAACTCTAGTGGTCTACGTCTCCGATCAGCATAACTCTTCTGGCAGTCCTGCGCCTCTGACATCCTCCGTCTGATAGTACGGACCAACTCTGCATCCTGCTGAACTCTATGAGGTCCCAACAACTGGGCCTCTCCAACCTCATCCCAGAGGACAGGTGTCCGACAAGGTCTACCATACAACGCCTCAAACGGTGCCATCTGGATAGCCAAATGGAAGCTGTTGTTGTAAGCAAACTCTACCAGCGGCCCCCCCTCAAGCCGCTCGAAATCCATAACACATGACCTCGGAGGTCATCTAAAGTCTGAATGGTCCGCTCACTGTCCATCCATGCGTGGATGGAAGGGTACTAAAAGCATTTGTGTGCCCAAGGCCTGCTGCAGACTCTGCCAGAAACGAGACGTAAACCGTGGATCTCTATCCGAAATAATACTCAACGGAACACCATGTAGTCTGATGATCTCCCGACAATAGAGATCTGCCAATCGATCCAGAGGATCAGTCCTTCGGATCGCTAAGAAATGCGCGGATTTGGTTAATCGATCCACGATTACCCAAATCGCGTCATGGCCTCGTCGTGTCCTCGGTAACCCTACCACAAAGTCCATGGTAATGTGATCCCACTTCCACTCAGGAATAGGAATCCGCTGAAGTAACCCTGCAGGTCTCTGGTGCTCAGCCTTCACCTGCTGACAAACAAGACATCTAGCTACGAAATCCGCGATGTCTTTCTTCATGCCGTTCCACCAATAGGAACGCCTCAAGTCTCGATACATACGGGTCCCGCCTGGATGAATCGTAAATCGAGAGCGGTGTGCCTCCTGGAGTAGCTCCTATAAAACCGGATGAGACTGAGGTACGCATAATCTGCCTCGGAAGTATATGATACCCTCCTCGTCTCGTGTAAACTCGGTCTGCTACCCGGAAGCTATCTGACTGCTAATAAACTGCAAATGCTGATCACCAACCTGTGCCTCTCGGATCTTCGTCCTGATCGACAACTAAGCAACCATAGTAACCAGAATACCCTGCTCTGTAGATCCCTGCTCCTCAAGGTCTAACTCAGAAAAACTCTGAATCAAGTCCATGACTGAAGTCCGGTGGCAAGCCAAAGTCCCTCTGGACTTCCTGCTGAGTGCATCGGCAACCACATTAGCTTTCCCTGGGTGGTAGCTAATGGTACAATCGTAATCCTTCAGGAACTCCATCCATCTCCTTTGTCGGAGATTAAGCTCCTTCTGGGTAAAAATGTATTTGAAACTCTTATGATCAGTGAGAATATCAAATGTGATACCGTATAAATGATGCCGCCAAAGCTTCAGAGCAAAGATGATGGCAGCTAACTCCAAGTCATGAACTGGGTAGTTCTTCTCATGCTCCTTCAGCTGACGAGAAGCATAAGAGACTACTCTGCCGTGCTGCATCAGAACAGCGCCCAAACCCTGAAGAGACGCGTCGGTGTAGAGTACAAATCCGTCCTCTCCAGAAGGTAAAACCAAAACTGGAGCCGACACTAATCTCCGCTTCAGCTCCTGAAAGCTGGTCTCGCAATCCTCTGTCCACGTAAACTTCACGCCCTTCCTGGTCAGCGGCATAGCAATACGCGAGAAACCCTCGACAAAGCGTCGGTAATATCAAGCCAATCGAGCTGCGGATCTCTGTCTTGACTTGGTGCTCCCAACCGGTGTGATCTCGATCTTCGAGGTCTCTTGAAATACCTGCTAGAAACCACGTGTCCCGGAAAACCGGTGAAGATAGCGGCACACTTACTGAACTTCACGTACAGCTGATGTCGTCGAAGAATCTCCAAGACTATACGAAGATGCTGTGGATGCTCCTCCTCGGAATGCGAGTAGACCAATATGTCATCAATGAAAACGATAACAAACTGATCAAGATACTCCAGAAATATGCGGTTCATCAAATCCATAAACACCGCTGGAGCGTTGGTAAGCCCAAATGGCATTACCAAAAACTCATAATGACCGTATCGAGTACGGAAAGCTGTCTTCTGGATATCTGAGTCTCTGACCCTCAACTGATGATATTCGGATCGCAGATCAATCTTAGAATACACTGATATACCTCTGAGCTGATCAAACAAATCCTCGATCCGTGGTAAAGGATATTTATTTCTGACGGTAACTGCATTCAACTGTCTGTAATCAATATATAACCTCATGGTGCCATCCTTTTTCTTGACAAATAATACCGGAGAACCCCATGGGGAAACACTAGGGCGAATGAATCCCCTGTTTAAAAGCTCCTGGAGTTGAACCTTCATCTCGTTCAACTCTTTGGTGTCATTCGATAAGGAGCTTTCAATGCCGGTGCGGTTCCCGGAATCAACTCAATAGCGAACACCATTGGCCTTCTGGGAGGCAAACCTGGCAGCTCCTCTGGAAATACATCTGGGTACTCCCGGACTACAGGAACGTTGGAGAGCTACGAACTGCTGCTGTCCTCAGTACTGATCAAAGATAACAGAAAACCCTGACAGCCATGTGACAGCAACTTCTGAGCTTGTATCGCCGAAATGATCGATAAGCCGTCGTCTCTGATGCCAGTGAAATCCCACGAGGGTTGGTTCGGAGGCCGAAATGTGACCACCCTCGTCTGGCAATCAACTGTGGCATGATATGCTGACAAACAGTCCATGCCAAGAATAATATCAAAATCGACCATTTCTAATACTAAAAGATCCACTGTAAGTATTAGGTTGCCAAAATCTAACGGGCAACCTCTGACCTCCTGGGTGACGTCCAATGAATCACCAGACGGTAGGGAGACGGTCAATCGCTGGGGTCTGAAAATGGGTAATCTACCAACCTCCCGCATAAAAGTGCGAGATATAAATGAATGTGAGCTACCAGTATCTATCAGTATATCTGCAGATAAGGCATAAATAGAAATCATACCGCGGAAAACGGATCCATCGGCTCGCTGCGCATCCTCTCTGGTCATCGCATGAACACGTCCAGTCTCTGGCGGAGGAGGAGGAGGTAACGCTGCCAGCGGCTGCTGCGGCTGGGCAGAAGCCTGCCACTGAGGCGGTGCTGGATAATGTGCCAGAGAAGACTGAGAAGACGGTGACTGATACTGTGCAGCTAGCTGAGACTGAGTCTGGTACTGGCCTAAAGGCTGAGGCTGCATCTGATACTGCCCCTGCGTCGGATAATAAGGTCCTGGAACAGAACTCTGAGGTGCTATGGAAGCACTGGAGTACTCCTGTCCAAGCATGCCAAATGTCACTGCAGGTGAAGCACTCCGCTGCTGGCCATGCGAAGGTTGGGCTCTTCACCCTCCTCGATAAGTTCCGGACTGACCGGACTGTCCTCTATGATCAGACCCTCCGGAAGTCATATGCTGAGTCTTCTGCGGACAATCTCGGCTCTGGTGCCCAGGCAGTTTGCAATGAAAGCAAACTGACTGTCCCAGAGAACAGGCTGAAGTAACATGATCTCTGGACCCACATCTGAAACAGCGAATGTCGCTGGCGGTTTATTTTCGGTTCTGCTGTGGAGATCGGAAACGTCCTGAAGAAGACTGCCCTGATTTCTGAGGCCTACGTGATACCCCAGAAGTACCCTAATCTGACCGACTGCGCCTGCTCTGCTGTGGTGTAGCCTGAGGCTGCTGGATCTGCCCAGATGTCTGTCCCGGTTGTTTCCTTTTTCTGTTTGGAAAAACTCTCTGCTGAGCTGACTCAATAATGAGGGCTCTGTCCAACATCTCCGCATAAGATGTGATACCAAGACCGACAAGTCTTAGTTGCAAATGTCCATCCAGCCCCTGAATGAACTGCTGCATACGTGAACTGTCCTCACCAACTAGCTCTGGACAAAATCTGGCCAATCTATCAAACTCTGCATTATACTCAGTCACTGTCCGATTATTCTGTCGCAAACTCAGGAAATCCTGCCGACGAGCCATCTGATAAGCTCGTGGAAAGAAACGGCTCTCAAAAGCCTCTCTGAATCTGGCCAAATTGATGTTCTGCTCACCGATGATGGAACGCTGAGTAAGCCACCAAGTGTCGGCCGCGTCCCGTAAGTGAAAAGCAGCTAGCTCTGCTTTCTCCCACTCGGAGCAAGCAATATAAAAGAAAGTCCGCTCCATAGTCTCAATCCAAGACAAGGCCACACTCGGATCTCGGTCTCCTCGGAAGAGTGTGAATCGACTCTTCATCGACTCTGCCAACACTGGAATCCTGGCTCGTGCCGCGACAATGTCAGTGAGATGTGTCGGAGCAATTTGTCGGGCCGGAGGCTCTTGGGTGGTGCTACAGTGGGTGCATAAGCGGAGGAGGTACTCCGGTCTTTGAGTAAAGCTGGAGCATATGCCATCGGTGGCCTGTAGGGTGAACATAGATGGCCGCGGCTGGATGGTAAGCAATGGTACCGGATGTGGAGTGGCCGGTATCCCTAGTGCTATGTACTGGGGGCACAGGTGCTGCTGGTGCCGGATACACGGTGGGTCCAGGTGGCGGTGGTGCCGGGTACACCGTAAGCTGGGCTGGAGCTGGTGTCGGGAATGCCAATGGTACCCCTGGTGGTACCGGAAATACAGTAGGAGTGGATACTGTCGGTGCAGCTGAGGTAGGTACCTCTAAGGGAGCCATCGGGGTCTGAGAGCCCGACGCACCCACAGTAGGCTGAGTCTGTCCCTGACTGACAGGCTCATCAACAGAAGGCATCTCTGGCGTATCCAGAGATCCCGCGGTCCTCGTACGTGGTCGTCCAGCGCCACGTCTCGCAGCAATACGTGTAGATCGCCTCATATCTGTTAAATTATAATACAGATATTACTACATGTGTCAACAATTACTAAAATAATTTCATACCTAATGCTGTCTGGAGATGTTCCGTCGCTGTCCAGTCCCCAAATTGACCTCGGAATTACGTACAACAAAAATCACCGGAAATCCATATAAAAATCCGGAACAGATACCCGAAACATAACCATAACGAAAATAAAAAAAATGCCCAGTTTGACTCGCAAACTTGGCTAGCACAATATATCCAGAATACTAAAAGCAGGTATCACACCCTGCTCTGATACCACTTAAATTGTCACGCCCCAGAGGAGTCCTTGTCCGAAGAAATTTCGGCAGCATCTCCCCTGTACGGCGGACAATCTGAAACTTCTACATAACACATATACCTCAGCCACAGGCGGCTGGAATTATAACAATAAATAAAATCAATCACCACGCAGTTTATATAGTAATCACAAACAATAGTACTCTGACTCGAAATCCACCCTACTCAACTACACTCGTAAAGCTCAAATCCGACGAACTCACCTCTTCTGCCGTCCAGACAGGCATGTAGTAGAATAAAATCCAAATCATATCAAAAGTCCATCAAACGGAAGGATTCCATACAATATCCATATGTAAAATCCAAAACAAGACTAAAACAAAGTCTGATAGAGAAAAGCTAAAATAAAATAACAACTCAAAACTAGCAGAGGACTAGCACTACGTGCTGTGGGAACCAGCGACTTGACAGCCTCAACATGAAAATATATCAACAATGGAGCGGGGTGAGTCCAACACTCAGTAGAATTGATATGCATAATAAAATAAATAACAGACAACACTAATCATGTATACAGTCTCACGAATACAAGAAGGATAAATGCAACTGAAACGAATCGGGGAGATAACTGTACTAACCGGATCAAAGTACAAAGGTAACAGGGTCGTCGGAGGATAACTCACATGCATGTCAATCATATGCATCCATATAAATGCAACAAGTAAATGCAGCAATCACAAACAATAAATGCAATAAATGTATATAGTGACCGTGCACTCTGACATCACTGCTCCTGATGAGCGACCGAGTGGACGGGATGTTGTTCCTGTCCTCTGACCCCAAATCATAAATGGGGGAGCTCAATGCTCTCAACTCCCGGTACACGATGACGGGGAGGATATCTCTGTCGGCTACCACGTTGAGTCATCTGACCAACGGAGCCAAACAGAGTCATCCATCTGCCGGCTACCACGCTGCTACACTAAATGCCAACGGAGCCAAACAGAGCGGAACTGACTGCCGGCTACCACGCTGAGTCACCTGACCAGCGGAGCCAAACAGCAGAACCGCCACACACCTGCCTGATATACCACTAATCCATGAGTGGTGGTGTGTGCAGTACATGTAACTGGCGATGGGCTCAACCATGGTGGAGCCGACAATCGCACAGCATGCAATCATGATGCATGACACTAAGCATGACAATCTCATGAATAACATAGTAATGACCATATAAATAATACAAAGTGTGTACCACTGGAAGATGTATCAGATAGAAGGTACACAAATCAGATAGGGCATCAAATAAACCCTAGATCTAGAAGATAACATAGCATGTGGTTAGGTCACTACCTAAAGCATATATGATCAGGTAAATAATATGCAGTGCAGAATAAATAAACAAGCAACTATGTAACTATCATGTAGTGACCAACCGAAACAAAATGATTACACAATCACTGCTATATGTTAAACATATTATTATGCATATCAAAGACATAAGTCAAAGTACCCGCCTCCAATAAAGTGGTCCAATCCGATAATCAAGATACTCGTCGAGATACCGTCCCGAATCAAAGTCCTGTAATAACCACATTTAATTTAGCTACATACATACCACATAGCTAAAAATAATTCCTTATTTACTAGAATCCTAATTCGTTCCACTATACAATTTGATTTAGGTCTAAACCTAAATCAACTTGAACTCTTCCAAATATGAACCTAATACCAAAACAAATTTATACACCTTACCTCTATTCACAGCCTTGATTGTTGATCCACACAAGGTTTTGTTGCTGCCAGCAAAGGTTAATTGCTGTTGGAAACCAAGAAACACCACAATAACCAATTAACTCACTAAGCACAAAAATTGGAAATCATATTTCTACCTGTTTCCTCTTCGACAGTAGATAATAACAACCGATTGGAACCAAAAACCTGTGGCCAACAGCCAAGGCACCAAACTCTCTGTCCTTGAATCTGTCTTCCCTGTGGAGAAGGCAAAGCACATCAGGTGTGACCACAGTGAGGTGATCGGCGGCTTTCCGACCAGTGTTGGCCGTTGCAACCGGGACGACGCGAGGGGAAGGAAAGGTATGCGATGCTGTAACAGAAGAAAGGAGGAGATTGGGTAGCAGAACCTTGGCCGGCGTCGCGAGAAGTGACGCTAGGACTGAGGAAGAGGACTGTGGTGGCACCGGCTAGGGCAGATTAGGAGAGAGCTCGGTACTCCCTCTTCCGGCCAAAGCTTGCTGACGAAAGGGGCGGCGATTTGAGTCCTCCACGGCGAGAGGCGACAACAGAGGAGAGGAAGAACCGGCGCTAGGGCTGAGTAGGAATGGCAGTGGCGTCGGTGTGCGGCTCGGGAGGAAGGAGGAGAAATGTCGGCACGGCTTTGTGCACTCGGGGAAGAAGGAAACCGCCGTGGCCGACGGTTAGGGCTCGGAGGAGAAGATGGTGTCGGTACCGAGTGAGGCTTGGGAGAGAAGGAAGTTTAGACACGGGGGAAAAAAAATAAATGAAAAAGTAAAGGAATAAGGAATTTATAAAAGAAACAATTCCTCGCTTAAATGGGTCGCCTAAACAGGCTTTTCCGGGCCTCATTTTTATCCCCGTTCACTCGTCCATACGAGTTCCGAAAAATTCCCGAAAAATTTCCAAAAATTCCTGAAAATTCCCTTATTAATATTCGTATATTTTTGGTATTTTACATGACGAATGTGACTAAGACTTCTAATAAGTCTAAGAAAGTCACCAAGAAGGTCACAAGGGAAACAATCCCTAGAATTGACCTAGAGGAAATGACCAAGGCTTCTAAGAAGCCTAACAAGGTCACTTAGAAGGTATCTAGGGAAGTTATCCCCAGTGAGTACTTAGAACATCCAAGGAGCATCAATAGATTTTGGGTTCCTATGAGCATTTTCTCTACCCCTTAGATGGGTTATAAAGTGTCAACTCAAATTGGAATGATAGTTAATCCAACCTTGATGATGTTGACACTCGGAGAACATTTTCAAGGTTTTTATTAACCTTTGAAAATGAAATAGATTATTTGTTTACTCTTTGGAAGAATAAAGTGTGCCAAACTTTGAGGAATTATGTGTAATTTTAATTGGCATAACAAATTAAAAGTAAAAGAAATGTCAAGTTGGGTTTTGGCATTTTCTCAAGAAGATATGGGCAATCTAGGATTATTCTTAGGTTTAGCTAAGGATTTAAGGACACTTAGATAGAAAATCTAGGTATTTTATTTAAGCTAATTGTCATGCTTTGTTTGCCCATCACATGTCATGACATCATTTTTGCATTCATGCCTTATTATGAAAAATAAACAAAAATATCATGTCATGTCATACATACATCATGTAGTTATAGCAAATTTTCTTTTGAAAATTATTCATTTTGATGTATGCCATAAATCATCATACATTATTTTTAATTCCTTGCAATTAAGGACAAATGGAATCAACTAACAAGTAACATCCTAGGTGGATGTTCATAATCCAAAAATGTCTAGATAGATATGCATAATCCCTAGTTTAGGGCAAAACCAAACTTTACATCTCACAAAGAACTATAAGGTGACTTGTATATGTTTTAGTATACATTAAATACAAGTGAGATGTTAGGATGATAAACAAAACTCAAGATGTTGATTTAGTGTGTCTAGTTGAGTTTTGGTTTCATCAAAACATATAGTTATGTGCATTCCAATCATTGGGAAAGCTAATGTACAAGTCATGTGCATTGAGCCCAAAGAACATGGTTGGATATTGGTTTTGAAAATGATTTTAAAATAATTTTGGAAAACCTTGGTGAAGACTATCTTTCGATAGTAATCATCATTGAAAAGTTAAACACAAACTAGAAGAAAACACTAAAGTTTTTACAAGTTTTCAAGTTTGCGTCAATCTTTGAAAATAGGAAGTATTTTCATAGAAAACTATTTTTCCTTGATAGTATATACCCTAAGTAATGTTTATACAAATTTTCATGATTTTTAGAATTTTGTAAAAATTTTTAGGAGTTGCTGAAATTCACTAAAATTGAATTTCAGGTTTTCAGTGCTCCAATCGATCACCCAATCGATTGGAGTGCCTCAATCGATCGGGTGATCGATTGAGAGGGATGTTCTCGCAAGTAGAAGCTTGCTAGATCGATTCTCCTATCAATTCACAGTGGCTCAAGCTTGAGTCTTGATATTTGGGTTTCAATGTTGACAATACATGAAGATTGCAGGTGCAATCGTTCATTTGGGGAGATTGTTGGTACAATTCTCCTCTGGTCAAGGTTGACCAATTAGGTGTGAAGAAGAGTCAAGTAGGTCAAGGTTGATCGGATACTTGACTGGGAAGTCCTGGTGAGTGAAGCCAGGCAGATCGAAAGTCCTGGTGAGTAAAGCCAGACAGTTGGGAGATCCTGGTGAGTGAAGCCAGGTGAAAAACCTAGTGAGTGAAACTGGGCAGAGAAGAAGACCTAGTGAGTGAAGCTAGGCAAAGGAGAAGTCCTGGTGAGTGAAGCCAGACAGAAGAAAAATTATGGTGAGTGAAGCCAGATGAAAGACCTAGTGAGTGAAGCTAGGCAGTATGAAAATCCTAGTGAGTGAAGCTAGGTGAAAGTCCTGGTGAGTGAAGCCAGGCAGATTGAAAGACCTGGTGAGTGAAGCCAGGCACGTGGAAATCTAGATGGGTCAAAGGTTGACCGGACACCTGGTATTGAGAAGTAGGTCAAAGGATTGACCGGATACTTGGCACAAGGAAATCCAAATGAGTCAAGGGTGATCGGACATCTGGTGGAAGGAAGTCCAAGTGGGTCATGGAGGACAGGACAGTTGGCACGAGACAATATATCTAAGTGGGTCAAGGAGGACCGCACTTAGTGATCAGAAGTCGAACGAGAAGTTGGCAAAGAAAAAGTCCAGATGGGTCAAAAGTTGACGAAACTCTTAGCGGTCGTAAGTCCAATAGGGAGTTGGCATGGAACTAGGAAGTTCGGACGTAGTAAACTTCCGAAGGCCATAACTTTTGACTCGGATATCAGAATGAGGTGATCTCGGATGCAAAACGAAGCTAATTTCAAGCTCTACATAGTTTTCTACTTGCCAATCGATTGGACAATCGATTAGGGGGGTTCAATCGATTGGTTGATGTGATTTTGTGTAGAAAAGGTTTGGATCGATTGGGTAATCAATCAAAACTTCTCCAATCGATTGGTCAATCGATTGAGAGAGTTTCTGAGTGAACAGTGAGCTTCTGAATCGATCAGTTGATCGATTGAAACCTCCAGTCGATCGGCCAATCGATTGGGAGGTTGGAAAATCGCACGATAGCCCTGAAATCGCGCGAGACATGTTGAATCGATTGGGCAATCAATTCAAGGAATTTTCAAGAGCACAGAGGCACTCTGGATCGATCCAAAGCCTCCCCAATCGATTGAGAGCAATTCAATCGATTGGGATCTGACCGTTGGTGCTGGATAAAGCCGTTGCGAGCATTTTCTTCAGCACCACTTTGCCCGATCCTTCTCGATACTTCACTACGACATTTCCAGAGCTCACCGCCAGTTCTTGAAGCTTCTTGGAGCAAGGTGTTTTTACACTTCCAAGGTCAAGAGGCGTTCCAAACAAGAAGGAGAAGCTAGTTAGGGTTCATTGTATAAAATATTGTAAGATTTACTTGTATTTGCTTCTTCTTTTCTTCTTGTTGTTGTGTGAGTTTGTACAAGGCTTCTCCGACTTCGGTAGTTACCGTAAAGGAGTATTTTTACTAGTGGAGTGTGTGTCGCGTGTGTATCCTTGGATTAGTCACCTTTTCTTGAGGTGAATACCAAGTAAATCCTAGTGTTAGTGTTGTATTTGTGTTTCTTGTTCTTTCCGCTGCGTATCATCACCAAGAAACAAGCAACGACGAGCTCTTCACCCCCCTCTAGCTACATATCGACACTAACAGACACCTCTTTCGGCTTATCAGCGGCTCCCCTGAAGAAGCCGATTTCAAGACCCTGTTGACCGGAATCACCAGAAGCCATTCCGGTGGAGGATTTACTACGCCAACCGTTTCACCACTAGTCGTCCGGTTGACTACCCCTTTGCTCCCTTGAGCCGGCACTCCCGCGCTCTCTCCGAGCGGATCTTCTTGCAAGCCGACCGGATGTAAGCCTCGGCTCTCCAGCTCGGCTATGGCCGTAACATTGATCTCTGCATCTGCGAGTTTAGATTTGTCGGCCAGACGTGTGTGCAACACAACTCAAGCTACAAAAGAAAGAGATAAAACAGTTAGATTTAAAGGTTAAACTGAGAAATAGCATACCTAGGTTGGATGGAAGCTTCGTGCGGATCGGACTCAGGCCAAACATGTAGAGGACGCCCTTCAGTAGCAATTTGTGAATGTGATATTTCTGTCCAGCCAAGCTTGAGGCTGCTTGGAGATAGTTCGCTTGACCTTTGTACTTACCGAGCGATGGTGGATTCACAACCTCTAGCTGTCAGCCGGTCGAGAAATCTGGCCACTCAAGAAAATGTACAAAGAAAAAATTGTTCTTTCAGTGCTTATTAGAGGAAGACATCTTATCGAAGAAGACCAAACTCACTCATGCTTGGAATAGGAAGGTCCCCAGCTCAGACAGTTTAGGATAATAGAAGTAGTGAAAGAATCGAGGGGTCAAAGAAATATCGTGCAAGCGAAACAGGACGACGACCCTGCACAACAGCCTAAAAAAGTTCGGGACTAATTGGTGGAGAGAGACGAGAGTATTTACAAACTGCGGAAAAAAATGGGTGGATCAGGAACCACATATCGGCGGTGAATTGATCTCTAAATAAGCATAAATAACTCGGCAGTGGTTCACTCGGTCGATCAAAAGAAGAAGGGAGAACAATTTCATAGCCAGAGGGAAGCTCATAAGCAGCTTGTGAACTCTTAGCATCGCCCCCGTCAAACCTGAACTCGATGGAAGTGCACCATAGTTCAGGGATAGGGGCAAGGGATCCGAGGTACTTGCCATTGAAAACTAAGAAATTAAATAGCAATGAAAGGATTCGATTGAAAGGAGGAGGGAGCTTACAAGGGAAATCGCTGGAAAGGAAGAAGGACGCAGCGTTGCTGGGAAGCTCGAAGACGAAGACGCGAAGTGAGGAAGACGACGATGCACGTAAGATTTACAAACCTTGCGTCCGATCGACCTCAGCCGTCCGATCCAGAGTTATGGAAACCTAGAAGCAGATCCAACCGTTGAATTTGAAAAAGCGCACGTTGCGTCGCAAGCGGATATCCGCCTGTCACATCAAACGTGCGGCGGTAGTGTGGAACACGTGTCCTTCGGACACTGGATAGCATTTTAATGAACTTGATTAAAAAGGGTATGACCGCGTGCTCGGCCATAATTATCAGGCATTTAAACGGTCTTCGAGAAATTTGGATGACGTCAACCAAGACCGTGCTCGCCCAAGGACACATAAGGAAAGGAAGTTCAGCCGCCAACTACTGCTGATCGTTCCGATCAGCATAGGGGGATGAGTCAGTGCTGCCTATCATCCCGATCGACATAGAGGATGGGTCACAGGGCCAAACGTCCTAGGCACTATCTGCCCTAGCCATGGCTCGAGAGATCTACAAGCACAACATGACAAATAAAGTTGAATTGTGTTGTCTTATGGGTTGATCAACGATTAAGGACCGAGCATAGTCCGATTGGACGTGGAAATCACCTAAGGCACCAACTGTCCAGTCAGTCGAACTTGCATCCTCCTTCGACTAGACTTGAGGGGGAGGCTTATGATGCGGCGATAAGGAGGAGCCTACCTAGCACGGGTCAATGGCCACGGTGTAAGTCAAAGTCAGAGCGGTCAACACCATGGCTTAAGCTAGGCCGACCCAAGCGGGAAGTGGCTACAGCAGTTGATCGGAGGAACCACTGTTCGGTCGATCGTCTGGATGAACCAATGTCCGGTCAGCCTGGTCGACAGGAGAGTGGTCGAGCGGGCTACCCATTCGACTCGGGGTATGACATTAGCATTGTACATATTAATAATGAACCAATAAAATAATAAAAGAGGAAAAGATAAATATTTAATAAGGGAAAGAGAAAACAAAAGAAAACACTTCATCTATTATTGAATGCGAAGAAGTCAAGATAAAGATGTCTTATGTCGATAATTAATATCATTAAACAGAGGAAGATGAAGGATCACTAAAAAAAGGTATAAAAGTGTATGCTAAGTATGAAGGAAGATAAGATTAATCTCTATCTCTATTATTTTCGATTTCTCTCCTACTATTATTTCTAACTTGAATATCAAAAGATTAACATCAAAAACTCCTTCCTTAATTTGATTTATTTTACAGAGGAGAACGATGTCTTCATCCAATTAACAAAGCCACCACAATCTTAATTTTCTAATTTCATGTTTTATAATCTGAACGTTATCGTGGATGCCTTTCACATAAAAGGCACCTCCAAATATCAGAGGTGCCCATAGTGATCGCCTTTGTTAATCTGTAGAGTGTTCACTACGGAACAGTAGGTGCATGGTTGAGGCATCTTGAATTATTCCAAATACTTGACTTTTTTATTATTTTTTTATTATTTAAAAATTAATATTTTTTAAATTCTAAATACATATATTATACCTCAACCATTTAAAATTTTTTAATTTTAAATACTTTTTAACTTCAACATTATAATCAAATTTTTAAATTTTAAAAGTAAAATTTAATTGACTCAATTTCGAAATAAAAAAAAAATAAATATATTATTAATCATCCTAAATTATATACCTCTTAATTTTTTTAAAAAAATATTTAACTTAAACACTAAATCTAACTATGTTAAAGACAATATGTAATTGAAAAAGAGGCACTGAGTAGCATTGACGCATGTTTCGCCCGCGGGCTAACATAATCGCGTGGGTATATTCTTAAAAACAAGAAAGGTAAATTTCGAGAGTAAATAAAAACATTTCAACTGGAAAAAAAAAAAGAAAGGAGAAAAGACGTGTGTGGGCAATGGAAGAAGAGTAATCTAGATTCTTGCGTCACCTTTTGGGCGAGTAAACTCACCTCCACATCAAAGCGGTGACCTGATCTCTTCTAAGCTCGGGTTAACTACCGCCGTCTCACATGCCGCGCGGTTCTTTGTCGCTTTTACTTCCACCTCGAGCCCTTCTATCACAATTCACGCAGTTTAGTTTCTTTCTAGCGGCGCAGGTGCTTTCGAGGCGGAGGCGGAGGCGGAGGCGGAGGCGGAGAACGAAGGGAAGGCGATGGTGGGGATTTTTTCTCGGATTTCTGGCGGATGGGGGCACCGCCGAGCGCAAAGCGCCACTGTGAGTTCCTGAACCTTCCAAAAGTCGAATCTTGTTCTGGCTGGATCTTATACCTGCCGGATATTTTATGTTCTGCAATTTTTTGTTGATGCTGATGACTTGTGGATGATACTTGTCGATATATTTTGGGGGTCGACGTTTGCGTTTGACTTATTTCGCGTATTTGTTCCAGTGAGGTTTGAATTTTTGACATTCGTGATGCTGAAAACAGATTCTAACATTTTGGGGCGTGATTTTGATAGTTGTGGATCTACTATGTTGATAGATCAAGCTTTCAGATTAGAGATGTTTGTTTTCCGTCTACATATATTCGCTATTTACTATACAACTTATATGTGATTTTTTGGGGAAAAAAAGAGAAGAGCTTGCACTATAATTTCTTTGATGTTCTCTTCAGTTCGTCCTATAAAGTAGTGTGTTTTTTTTTTTCCTTTTTTGGTTTTTAAATGAAGGGGAGCCTTGGCGCAATGGTAAAGTTGTTACTATGTGACCAAAAGGACACGGGTTCGAATCTTAGAAATAACCTCTTGCAAAAAGTAGGGTAAGACTGTGTACAATGGATCCTTCCCCGGGACCCCGCATGACGGGAGCTTCGTGCACCGGGCTACTCTTTTTTTTTTGGTTTTTAAATGTTATATTTTCTCACATAGGCTAATGTGATAGTTCTCTAGATAAGTTTCTTGAAATATTTTCACTTTTATTCTAATTACTAGTTCTATACAAGCTGATTGTATAACCACTTATTCCAACAACTAAAATGTTAGGAAAAAGATCAATCCATATACGACACTCACTTGTGATGAGCAGTTGGCCCTAGATACTAAATTCGACTAGCCCAAATCTAAAACATGAACTACAAGTGCATAATAGTGGGACAAGCAGAATTTGAACAATTACCTCATTCTGTCTTCACATGTCAAAGTTGGTTGACTACCACTTATCCTAAAAGCTAAGTTGACAAGAAAAAAGACTCATTTTAACCACATATTCTTGATGAATTCAACACAAATTTATCATCTTTCCTTAACAATCCTTGATGTTGTTTATGTCAAAGAGCTACATCTATTTTAGTCTTGAAATCACAAGGCTCCTTTAAAATAAAGATAGTTGCAATATGCTTGTTTGTTTGAACTTATTTTGACTTTCCACATGCATGGACACACAAAACTGGAACTATGAAACCAACATATTGTGGTTGGCACTCTTTATGGTTTAGGGTAACTCCTCTAGCTTTCTTCGTTATTTCAAAATTGTAGGGGCACTCTTGATAAACTACTCGACAGAGATAGAAAGTAAAATTTGATCATATGAATGTCTTTGAGGCTTAGAATATAACCTTGCATTGACTCAATGGAAGGATGAGACCCAAATAGTTGAGATAAACACAGCTTATGATGACGGAATGTATTTGGCGTTAGTCAGCTACAATTGGCCAGAAAATGAAATGTTATGGGTTGTTTTTATCATAGGCACGAACTTTCTAAAGCATCATTAGAGATTTGTTGGAATATTGCCATGAGATGAGAAAGCTAGTTGCCGTAGACTTATTGGAAAATCACTGGAGATGTTGAATTATCATAGATTAATCATAGGTCATAAACAAAGCAGGCATCACCTGAACTAGGTCCTGTTCACTTTAATTGAAACGTACTGAACTATGGCAAATGCATTGAAATAATGCCTACCACTTTCTCTTAGTTGAGTGAGCTGTTGCGTAGATTCTTTAAAAATTTTAAAACTTAAAGAGGCTCTAAGTGGATTTTCCCAAACTATAGGAACCACCACTCCAATATGCTACTGCTATATAAATTCAAAGTTCAAATGCTTGTATGCAGATGACAGGACTCTGATCTTGATGTCCTCATTTTTCTCTTGATAAGTTGTTTCTAAAAAATCTCTCTCTTTTGTTGTTTGGAGGTGATATTTTTGAATAATTGAATCTCTTATTAAGCTGTTCTACTCTATCATGGAAATTATATTGTCTCCTTACTCTAAAGTTTAAATGTATATTTCTCTGGACTAGGATGTTAGGACCTCATCGGCACCAATCATAGAGGAAGTTAGTGCTGTTCATACTGCTGTGAACCATGGATTTGAAGAAGCAGTGGAGTTTAAACCAGTGGAGCACCCATCCGAGCCAATAGTCTATGATCAACCAGTTGCATGCCCACTGCCAGAACCTTCAATAATAAATGTAGGTGGCTTCAATATTCACGAAGAATAATTAGATTAATGATTAATCTACCATTGTAAATTGGTATTGCTCATATGCCATGTCAGTCTTATTCCTCTTCATAACTTTTCCCCTTGTAGAATATTCAGATAAGGATGAGTTGCTTTTCTTTTCTATCAGACAGAGACTGAATCTTAAATTTTCATGGTGATTTTTTATTTAAAAAAGCCAACATATTGAAGTAATATTTTAGAATTTGTCATTTATTGCCCCAGATTATGGATATTGTCAATCAGTTATTGGTTCCCATGCATCTGGAGATGTCCATTTTTGCATATTGCACTTCACCAAACATTTATGCTTAATTTAAAAATGCAGTTAGAGGAAAGTTATTAGATTTAGTTTACCCAAGTTTTGTTATCAGCATTTTTTATACAATTTTTAGTGACTAACCTACCCCTAATCATCACTATAGCAATAGAATGTTGCGTGAAATAAGGTTGTACTAGTATGCAATACCTTCCCGTATTGAGGTATACCAACATTTCAAAGAATGTTTACTATTGTTATTGACTTTATAAATACCAGTGGAAATGCATCTAACTGACTATATACTAATCTGTGAAGCTGTAGATGAGATTTAATTTCTCAAAGATTTAGATGTAGCAATTGACGGACCATCATTCATGAGCGTCCAAACCATCAATTTTGAAGGAGACTGATGTCTAGGTTGGTGTGTGTTAATGATGGAGCAGATAAAATAGCTTTAAGTTGCTGTAGGAATTCAGTTTCAGTTTTGGTGTACTATTATTATTATTTTGCAAAGTGTCAATGATTTCTTTCAACTGAGCGATAAACATATTATGATTTTATCAGTGTTCAAGGATTTTCTTTCAGTGAGAATTTGGAACTTTTTGAGTGCAGAAAAATCTTCTTACACTGCGATATTCATGAACTTGTTACAATTTTATCTCTGTTTGCAAGAATATGGAATTTTGCTGGCACTAGAACTAATGGTGGATTACATTGAGGAGAAAGGGATATGTTTCTTTTTTAACAATTCAGGGTTGATGTGACAACATCTAGAAAAGATGCATTTATATAGCCCCTTTACTTATTTTATCATTTTCACACCCTTATCAAGAAAAACTAACATATAGTACAATTTTTTTTGTTTCATATCTTTTTGCTCTCTCGAAATATCTGACTTGACAGACATGAAAGTTGTCGTTTCATTATTGAATATTGACTTTTGAATACTAAAAAATCTATCTTCCATTAAGCAGCTAAGCTACATTTACTCAAGTTTGGATTTTGCTTCTCACTACATAGCAACAAAATTTTGTTTTCCTACTTTTCTACCTCAGTAATACATAATAACTAAGTCTAGACATAGGCCATCGGTTTGAAGGGTAACTGATGGAGACAAGTGGTTGCTTCCTGTAAAATGTATATAAGCACAGGAAAAATGATTCCAAAACTCAGCATAGTTTGGATAATGATGAACCTATTTGGGAAGTAATATAAAGTCCAACAGTTCCACAAGTGAAAGTTGAAGCTTGAGAAGTCTCTTTAATTTCGTAAAAGTTTTCATTGTTCGCAAGAAATTGCAAGAGTCACTAGAAGTTCCAAGCCTCTCGGTTGTATTTGATTAGTTGGTCACTAGAATTTTATATTTTTATCACAAACCTCAAATTTGGATAGGAATGCAGTATGCACCATCAACTTATTTGTTGTCCTTGTGGGTTTTAGCTCATCTATGATTCTGTATCGCTTGATTGAATGCTTGTAATTGTATAGGCTTGCTTACTCATGTGCAGTACATAGATGCCTATATCAATAAAACCATAGTACACGTTCAGTGTATCTTAGCCACATCTATTGTGTTTGTGTATTGATGGATGGGGTAATCGGGAAATAAAGTCAATCACATAGAATAATCTTTAGGCCTAACTTGGCATGGTTAAGAAAAGCAATTTTGCAGTATATTTTTCTCCCTCAGATCCCATAGGAAGCTTGCATGAATATTATGGTAACATCTTTTGTTAAAACAGCCATGGAAAACTTAAAAAGTGTTGGTCACTGAATAACTAGTTTTGAAATGGTCTTTAATATTAAAACTTCCTTTAATGATTCAACATTTAGAAAGTTTATTGCATCGTCCAGAGACATGGAAATAACTACCTTGAAAGTTACATCTTGTCCATGTAGTTTGTTTAACAGTTTGTATATATATATATATATATTTAAAATTTATTATTTGTTAACATTTTGTAGTCGGAAGACTGGACTACACCAAAATATTGAAGTTCGGAATGACAATTGCTAACTTTCTATTAGATTGTTGAACCCGTTGGTCTCGTGCGACAATCTTTTTCATTCATATGAAAAATAGTATTTGTTGATAGGATGCATAAATTTAGAGGGCCGCATGCTACAATCAGCAAGGATTTTGCATGAACAACCTACTCATTTTATTTAGAAACCTGCTCGTGTTGTTTCTCTTGTTTGCGTTCATTCCCTACATTTTCTATTGTTTCAGGATGGAAGAATATGGAAAGAAAGGAGGACATCCATCACTGGTCGCGCCAAGGCAGATTTACCAGTCGTTAAAGATGCATCATGCCTTGAATCTCGAGATGGAACAAAGCCAATGCCAAATCCAGCCAAGCGACACATATCCTCCTCTCTCAGCGCACCTGAGCATAGTATCATCAGCCTGCTAGAGGAGTGTAATACATCTCAAGATCAAGCTGGTAACTAAGGCATATGCTCCATTTGCAGCCCCTTGTATACAATTTATTTTTCATGTCGTATCGTTGTTGGTCCATCGTGTTTATCAACTTTTTATTACCGCCGAGATCAAATATCTTTTCCCTATGCATATATATATACCAGGTATATAAGCAACTTGGTTTTCTTTCAATACAATAACAGCAGCAATTTGTGCTAGTCCTTACATTGCGGCTTGTTCATTTGAGTTAGTCTTCCATTGTGCTATGGATTCTTATGCTACATGACAGTCTTCAATACTAGATGAAAGCTGAATTTACTGTAGAATAGCTTATTTATATGAATTGTCTATAAGAGTGTGTTAATGCATGCGTTGATATTTATCCTTAATGAATAATGATATTCGAATTTGGGTTGATTAATATTTCTCTTGAATTAATTCACATCATCTACACAATATTCCTACCTTCCACTAGAAGTTGCACTGCCCTACTCATAAAGAATATAATTCCTCACCTTTGGAGGGAAAATATTCTGAGCTTCAATCCAAAGCTATCCATTTATCAGATTCCTTGTGTTTCTAGAGAGACCTACTTGTGCAGTCTGTTTACCAAACAACATTTCTCACTAGCTTTCTCTTTATAATTCATCATAATATTTTGAGTCTATGAGACATTTCTTTCCTATCCCTATAAATACATCAGCAACTTTCCTCCACCCTGCAACTACTTATCCAACAATCAGTACATTTGTCCATAGATGTCGATCTTCCCCAGCTTATTCGGTCGTAAGACTAACAAGCCAGCTGCTGCTTCCCAGGATCCCATGTCGCTTGACATCTGGGATGCCTGCGAAGGCTTCTCGATTGCTACCACCACGCTAGCCCTTCCTGCAGCCTCCGCCGCCGTGAGCATGGATTGGAAGGAGACTGCGGACCACCATGTCTTCCTGGCGGACTTCCCCGGAGTGAAGAAGGAGGAGGTGAGCATCGAGGTGGAAGAAGAGAAGGTCCTCAAGATAAGCGCCCAAAGAGCTAAGGTGAGCGAAGAGAAAGGAGATAAGTGGCACCGTTTGGAACGCAACCACGACAAGTTCTTTCGCAGCATAAGGTTACCTCAGGACACCAACACTGAGGAGATGAAGGCCAAGCTGGAGAATGGAGTGCTGGTGGTGACCGTGCCCAAGAAGCAGGACAAGAAGGCGCAGACTAGGCTCGTGCAAATTGCTGGCTAAAGGCATGAACAGCTAGTTAGTGAAACTATATATATATATGAGATGGAGTGACCAATCTTGCACTGTGGTGCAAGAGTACAGATTTTAAATAAACTTTGTGTTGTTTGCCATGAAAAAGTAGTATTGTCTCTAGGAGCTTGGTCTGCATGCTCCACTTCAGAGACTGAAAGAATGAACTATGGACTCTGACTCAGTTACAGAACTTGATTATATAGAACTGGTTCATTAAGCAGTAAAGCTTGGCTTGGACTTTGTTCATACAGAGTCTGTCAAGCTCAAGCAAGCACATACCAAGTGAAGCTCTTAGCGGCGACACCCAAAGGTGGCATTGTTGAGCTAAGTTTTGAAGTTTTGCTGAATGTCTCAGCTCTCCAAAGGTATAAAAACAACCTGTCATGCTTTAAGCATCATAAGCCCATTTATATCCTCAAACAGAATGCCAAGAGTGCTGATCAACTAGCATTCTATCCGAAAACATACTCGATCACTTTTAAACGATTTATCTAATGTCATTTGCACTGAGTCATATGTCTCAGATTTAATTACTTTTTAAGTTTGTTGATCCTTAAACTATGTTTCTTTCTTCTTCAAAGTAGAAAGTACTAATAGTTACTTGCATAGTCGGAAAGAACATCAATTTCCGATATATCCAATTTGGTTACAAGAGTTACAAACTACTCTACGAAGTTGAACATCATACTGGAAGAGTAATGATACTCACTGTCGTCTACTTAGAGAATAGAAGTTTGCACCAGGGATTTGTCATGCTTAACAAATATACTGGCTAAAAAAAGACCATTCAGAGAAAGACTTTCTTTGCAGCTATTAGATTTCTAAGCATGCCATTGTTGATAGCATTCATTTGGTGCCTTGCGTTATCTTCCATTGACTAATTAGCTTGCCATGATTGACTGCAGGTTTCTTTCACTCGCGTGTTCAACATCTTGAACAAGGAAAGAAGGTGGAAAAAGATGAACTATAATTCAACCTGACGAAAGAGATTTTTAGGCAAGAGAAGGACCTGTTCATGTTTCATTGATGCGCCACAAGAGGTTACTTAACTGAACAAGATGTAAACAAAATGTTCTTCATTTTATTGCTTTGATCTTTTCTTGAATGGCACAAATAAAATATTCTTTTTCACAATAATTAAAATGCTAAAAGAGAGGTCCCACGATACACCAACAGCAAATTAGTGTAGTAAGGCATCAAGATAACAACTCCTTTACTGATGGATCACTTTCAAAGGTAGGCATCAAGTTACATTATGCTTCCTTATCACTCTCTATATATTAATAAATTTTAGGATAATATTATTTGAAACCGAGTTTAAAATTAATAAAACACAAAGGAAACCAAAATATTGATGTTCTATTTTATATTATTTGACTTAACAGCATGCTACAATATAAATAATCATGCTTTTCTCATTACATTTTGTTTATGAAATAATCAATGGTAAAGGAGTATTTTAAATTATTTTTCTTCTCAAGAGATGATCATCAACAATTAGAAAAGTAATATGTCCTCAAGATGAATAATTGGCTTCATCACAGAATAGTTGCCTTATTCCTCTTTGCTGTGAAGTCTTTAAATTAATCAGGTGTGAGGAATACAGGAATTGACTGACTTGTGCTTCTTTATGGAGATTAAACATGTTGAATAATATTCAATATTTCATTAACAATACATTTTGGCATCAAACAAAGGTATTTTGATAAATTACTTATAAACTAAATTCTGTGTAGTATTGGAAAAAGGTAATCCATTCAAGTCAATTACGCCATTGCTGGATCACCATCATGATAGCCAAGGGAGCATTTGTTAGTCACTTTTCTTAAAGTGAAAGGCAAGTGGAATAATTCAGTAAATTTTGATTATTGTGGTATAAATCTGATTTTTTTTTAAAAAAAAAATGATTGGGATGTTACAAGCGGATCTAGGTATGATTCAAAGTCAAAGTGAAATTGTGATTAAAGTTAAGGGGAGGTGAGAGCTATCGAATCACTTTCAATGGAATTATTGCGCCTAGCCTAGGGCTAAGACCTTCAGTACAAGGAGGACTTGCCAAAGAGTTGGTCGGACCCAAGTGACTTGGTGCTCCATTCATATGCTAAGACACTTATTATATATCCAATCAGCCAATAGTCGATCGGGTTTAAGGGATGACCGACATACAACAAATCCGGTTGGTCATAAGTCAAGCCGGATTCAGAGGACCCAGCTTTTCATTCTCATAGTATAGATCTTTCAGCGTATGGTCGGTTAGCCCTTAAGCCGGTCAGACTTAGGGAGCTTGTTGCTCCACTCATTGCCAAGATATACAGAGCAAATTCGATCGACGTTACATGCTGAAATGAGTCTACGGATCCAGCTCCCCGCTTCTGCAATATAACTCAGTATAGAGACGCTCAGCCCTGAAATCAGTCAAACTTAGGGGGCCCAATGCCAATACGTACACATAACCTGAACGACCTTACGGTCGAACGAGCGTACAAGACAACCCTCCACTACTATCGTAGGACTCTCAGTATATAGTTGGTCGATCCAACAACCGATCAAATCTATAGGTCTTCTCATGTTCCAGCCCTCCTTTAAATAGTCGGTCGGTAATAACGTCGATCAGATGTACACAGCTCAGCACACCCATTTCTCATATGTACAGAAGATAAATGTATAAGACAATTCTCATTATAGACTTGACCGAACCTCCAGATCTCAGGTTATTATTCCAAAGGTAAGTCTCTTATCATATGGATGATCGAATTAAAGTACCGATCAGATCTCTCGGGATTCAGTTCCCATCCTTCAGAGGTAAATATCCCAATATATGGTCGGTCGATCGTATAACCGTCCAAGCCTATGAGACTTGGCTCCTTGTTGCTTCAATATCAGATTTCTAACATCACATAGTATATAGCTGAGTCACTCAGGGGACGAACTACTTTACGGGACTCGGTACCCTGCTGCTTATGTATTAATCTGCCAATATAATATATAACCGATCGGCTAAAGATCCGGTCGGGCTTTCTCAAGAGACCATATTGTCAAAGAATCACAACAACCTATCAGAGAATAATAGCTATTCGTCAGGAAATATTCTAATATCTGACATATACATACAACATAACCTTTTTATGAGGGTGGCTACTTAGCTTCTATCATTATTGTTAGGGGTGTTTTGGTGCTAGAGGGGAGGTGAATAGCTCGTCACGTGCTCGTTGCTTGCTTCTTGGTCATGATATGCAGTGGAACGAATAAGAAACAAAATTACAATGCTAACACAAGGATTTACTTGGTATCCACCTCAAGAAGAGGTGACTAATCCAAGGATCTACACGACACACACTCCACTAATCAAAACACTCCTTCTTGGTCACAACCGGAGGCAGAGAAGCCTCGTACAAACTCACACAACAATATACAACACCCACAAGAAGAAAATACAAAAGATACAAATGAAAACTCTTTCTTCTTGCTTACTTGTTGTTTGTTGTTGCCTCTTGAACCTTAGAAGTGTAACTACATTTGTCTCCAAGCGCCTTCAAGAACTGGCTGTGAAAATGTGGAGAGAGCTCGTGAATCATCGCTGAGATGCCTGTCGTCGCTGGAGAGGAATACGCGAAGAAAACGCTCGCCAACGGCTATAACTTGCGCAACGGTCGGATCCCAATCAATTGAATGACTCTCAATCGATTGGGGAGGCTTTGAATCAATCGGCTAATCGATTCAAAGCGCCTCTGTGCTCTCTGGAAAACGCCTGAATCGATTGCCCGATCGATTCAGCCTCTATCACGTGATTTCCAGCTTCCTAATCAATTGACTGAATGATTGGAGGTTTCAATCGATCAAATGATTGATTCAAAAGCTCACTGTTCGCTCAGAAACTCTCCCAATCGATTGAGGAAGTTTTGATCGATTACCCAATCGATCAAGACAGTTTCTGCACAAAATTACATCAACCAATCGATTGGCTGATTGATAACCACCCCAATCGATTGGCAAGTAGAAAAATGTGCAGATCTTGAAACGAGCTTCGTTTCACATCCGAGATCACCTCATTCCAATATCCGAGTCAAAAGTTATAGCCTTCGGAAGTTTACTACATCCGAACTTCCTAGTTCAATGTCAACTCCCTATTGGGCTTACGATCGCTAAGTATTAGGTCAACTTTTGACCCATCAGGAATGTCTCTTTGCCAACTTCTCGTTGGACTTCTGATCACTAAGTGCGATCCTCCTTGACCCACTTAGATTTACCGTCTCGTGCCAAGTGTTCGGTCCTCCAAGATCCACTTGGACTTCCTTCCACCAGATGTCCGGTCACCCTTGACCCATCTGGATTTTCTTGTGCCAAGTATCCGGTCAATCCTTTGACCTACTTAGATTTCTCAATACTAGGTGTCTGGTCAACCTTGACCCACCTGGATTTCCACGTGCTTGGTTTCACTCATCAGGTATTTCCATTTGCCTAGCTTCACTCACTAGAACTTCCTATCTGCTTGGCTTCACTCACCAGGACTTTCACCTAGCTTCACTCACTAGGGTTTTCACCTGACTTCACTCACAAGGATTTTCCCACTACCGGGCTTCACTCACCGGGACTTTTACCTGCCTGACTTCACTCACCAGGACTTTCCCACTGCCCGACTTTACTCACCGGGACTTTCACCTGCCTGGTTTCACTCACCAAGACTTTCACCTAACTTCACCGACTAGGATTTTCAAACTGCCTAGCTTCACTCACTAGACTCACTAGGTCTTTCACCTGGCTTCACTCACCAGGATTTCTCATCTGTCTAACATCCAGTTAGGACTTTCTCAGTCAAGTATACAGTCAACCCTTTGACCTACTTGACTCTTCTTCATATCTAACTGGTCAACCTTGACCAGAGGGGAATTGTATCAATAATCTCTCCAAACGGACGATTGCATCTGCAATCTCCATGCATTATCAAACATCGAAATCCAAATATCAAGACTCAAACTTGAGTCAACTCACGCTTAGTCAACCAGGTCAACCTTGACCAAAAGGATATTGCACCAACAATTATTGCAGCGGTTACATGAGATCGTTTATACACATGTAATAGAAGGTTCCTCGGAGGATTTTTGTACATATTCCAGATATACACCTTTCATTATCCGACATCTTCTGATACCGAATATTTTTTATCGTCTTATTATTACGGAAGTTATAAGAGGTGATATGAAGGAGGGAGGTTCTCTCTGTTAGTCAGGTAAGCTCTCGAAGACACACATACATATTTGATATAGAATTACTATTCATCTTCTTCACTTAGGCTGATCCACTATACTAACTTGAGCGTTAGAGAATTTATACTAGGAATCTCTTCTTTGGTTCTCATTTTAACGTTCAATAGGATCTCTTTTTCGTGTGCACAGAGAGAAAGAAGATACTCGAAACCCCTTTTCACTCTAATACATAATATTTTTTCTAGTTCGAGATCCTCTTCATGTTAACAGCAATATCACTTGTCTAGTGCAGACAAGATAAAAAAAATAATTAAAAGACATATTCAGAAACTCTTTGTTTTATTTTTTTTAAAAAATCTTGTTACTATGTAAACAATTGAGTCCTTTAGAAAATGACTCATTTATAAACTTATTGTCTGTCTATTTTGCTTTATTTACGGGATAAATGCTTAGCTAGGATTTGAACTTTGGAAACAGATATTGTTTTTAAAGTTGTGGTACTTTAATACGACTGATAAAGATATATAAATGCGTTGTTTGAATATATAATAAAATAAGTTATCAATATTAAATAGAATATGATAATATGACATGATGATATAACGCTACTTGACTTAGTTTAGAATTTGATTCATATTTTAAAAAGAAAGCACTTTGCAGAGAAATAAAATAAAATTTTTCATCCTTTTAATAATTAATTTTGTTTTGAGTTTTTTTTCAATAAATTTTTATAATGTGAGATAAGATTGCTTATAATATATCTTCTGTTGAGATCTCATATTGATGCGTAATTTTATATATTGAATTGTCTTTTATTTAGATTTTTTAAAAATAAAATTATTAACACAAGACTCGGTGATCGTAAAATGCGAAAATTGTCTAAGCAATGTAAGATAAAATGGTATATAATATACTCTCCTCTAACTTCACATGGATTGGAGTTTCAAGTATTGTTTATAATCCTATTATCCTACTCACTTATTTACAGGGACGGATTTAAGATTTTAAGTTTGGGGATCGTATATTAAATGATGAAAATAATTATTATATATTGTATTCAAAGGTCACACGACTGAGAGATGAGGAGGAAGGTGCCGACGAGAAGGCGGATAGAGCTGATGACGGAGTCAGGGAGGTACCGGTTACCAGAAGCGAAGAACTCGATGCACACGGTTCACACATGAACGGTAGGTAAAATCACAGTTTATAGTATTGTGTTCCTATGCAGGATCAATTTAGAGTTAGAATCAAATCAATCGGGATCAGATCGTAGAATAGTATGATCCTATTAAAAATATTTAAAATTTAATTTAGTATTTGATAGAGGATCTTGATTAATAAAAATTAAATTAATTTGATATTTAATTAAAATTCTTTTTTAAATAAATTAAATAATAATATTAATAATATTAATTATAATAATAAAATTGATAATATATGTAATAAATAAATATAATTTATTTATAATTTTAAAATTTAAAATAAATTTATATATATTGTAATGATTAGTTTAGGATAGAGAAGTATATATAAATTTTCTTATTTAATTAATAAGTTTTAAATTCATTGACTGTTTTACTATATCACGGCTCCCTTAATTCTATTCATGTGTCATAGCTCCCTTCAATTAAAACATATTTATTGTGTCGTAGCTCCCTCACCTGGTCGTTCGCCGTCGCTGATCCTTGCCCCCGCTCCTCCCTCGCCTGAGTCCCTGTCACCCGCTCACCGGCCCTCCCTCCCTCGCTTCTCCCTTGCCTGAGAAACTAGCGATGACGCCTTCCTAGCTTCCCTGAGTCCCTGAGTCCCTTGCCGCCGCTATTCCCTCGCCTTCCCCTCTTCCCCAACTTCCTCTCTCTCACACAGGGGGGGGGGGGGGAACCCTAGTCCCAATGTAAATCCGTCCCTGCTCATTTATAGACAATCCATGAACACCTATTAGTACAGAAATGAGATTTTATCTTAATCATTTTTCAATTCTCACATAAAGGAAGTGAGAATTAAAAAAAAAATACTATATGTCCATGGGTTACCATAGCCCATAGGTGAATAGGGTAACATGACTCTCTCTATATATAGAATTTTGTTACCTTATTTATTCATCTATGATCATCCCCATAGACACCTAGTGTTAATTTTTTTTTTTTCATTTCATTTAGCATAAACTTTAAATCATAAATTCTAAGCCATAAATTCTTAAAAAAGAATTAACACTAGCATACTGTTTGGAAAGAGGTGAGGGAAGGATAAAGAAGGAAAAGGGAAACTTGAAATTCTATTTAGGAGAAAGTGAGCTACGAAAAGAAAAGATAATGAAGGATAAGCTTTAACCTTCCTTACCCATGAAATGAAAGAATTTTTTATACCCCGATTGGTGTAAGGAAAGGTGCTTGTGTTTTAATTTTATCCATATTTTATTATATTAATTCTAAAA
The DNA here is from genome assembly GCF_018446385.1 of Zingiber officinale. Classification (NCBI taxonomy): domain Eukaryota; kingdom Viridiplantae; phylum Streptophyta; class Magnoliopsida; order Zingiberales; family Zingiberaceae; genus Zingiber; species Zingiber officinale. The sequence goes on from NC_056004.1 coordinate 19,201,026, forward strand.
ATCATTATTTTATGTATATTTGCGTCACGACGAAAAACACTCGCATTACCTGACTCACACTGCTCGACGTCGTACTTCGTAGACGTCGACGCTAATTTTGACGCCGACGCCTACTTTGATGTCGACACCGATGTCAACACCGATGTTGATGTCGACGCTGACTTCAACGCCTACATCGACACAGACTTCGACGTCGAGTTTAACAAATGAACTACAATTGCTTGAATGTGTAAGTCTTAACCAATAAATGTATACAAGATGTACTAGATTTTTGAACACATAAATTTTTAACAAAAGTGAAAATAATTTTATAATTTTATATATTTAACCTTTATTATCCTCATGTTCCTCTCAAATATGGTGATAACACATGCATGTTACTTAATGAATTTTCTCTCTCCCTCCTAAACAAAGATAATATAAATATTTTATTTCTCCTTTTTTTCTCTCCCTTCCCCTCCCTTCCCTTCCCATTCATAAACCTTCAAACATAGGATAGGTGCTAATGGGATGCCCATGGATGAGTGAATATAGGTATACAATCTTATTGCTCTACTCACTTATATATAGATAACCCATGGGCACTTTTTAACCTGACTAATTGACTCAGTATTTTTTTTAGTTGATTTTGTTCGAATCTAGTTTCCAATTCTCACGTGGAGGAAATGATTTTTTTTAAAAAAAAAATTAACAGCAATGCTCATGAATTATTGATAGACGGGTGATTAAATTAAGGCTCTGAAAGGGCGGAATTAAGAAGGTGCTGGGTTGTTGCCCGGGAAGTGCGGGCGCGACCGCACGATTTCTGATGGAGTGGAGGAGGGCGGCGACCGCACGTGGCAGTGCGGAGGCATTCCCGATGACAGGGAGCAGCTGGGAGGTGGTGGTGGCGCTGGGCGAAGTTGGTGGTGGTGGTGGTGGTGCGGTGGAGATGGCCGACAGCCGCGGCTTTTGAGGCTCGGAGACCGCGCTCACGTGCACCCCACACGCCCTCCCACGCTGCCCTGCCTCCCTCTCCCCGCATTTACTCAGGCTGCTGCCTGCTTACGCCCGCCTATCGGTCGCACATATGCACTCACTGTGCAAAATAAAAATACGCCTTGTTGAAGGAGCAAAATCCATGGTCATTATTGTTTGACCAAAGCTCGCAATGTAATCAGAACCATCCATCCATCCATCCATCCATCACCTATTGCATATATATTTGCCATATATAATTTTGCACTGGCAACCCAATAGATAATAATTGAGGGCACCCACCCCGACTTAATTAAACCTGCCGCAGCCTTGTAGATGAAGAAAGAACCTAATTCTTTCAAACTTAATTATTCTTTAATTAAGGCGGCCAATGCTCTCCTCTGCTTTAATCTGTGCTTTCAATCAACAAAGAAGGCTATACTGCTTAATTAATTAACTCACTCCAAATTGCATCGTCTCGTACCATTATGAAAGTACTCCGTATAATTAGTGAGAAGGAATGTTCTTATATATGGTGATATATATACCATTAGCTAGGGTTTGTGAGGACGAGTTGACAAAACATTTGACAAGAAGCCTTTTAAATTAATCGATCAAATTAGTAAACTGTTAGTGAAAACTATTAACAGCTAGCCCTAGCTCGTTAAAAGGGTTTCCCCTCAAAGTCTACACCACCTCCTTAAAGAATTCGCCCAAGAACAAAGCCATCTCCATCAGGCTTTGTCACACAATTCAATTGCTGCCCCCACTGACTTAATATTTTAATCCGCCGCTCGTCTTCTTCTCTTCTCGATCGCCTGTGCTGTCATTTGAGTTGGACACGCAGCCTTCGAGCTTCTGCGCTCTTCCTTCCCGTTTCCCATCTCCCAGAGCCTTTCTTCTTCTCTTCTCTTCGATAATTAATTTCTTATCGACCTTTTTTTTTTTAAAGGAAAAAAAATAATTTCGTAGCGTAAAAATTTGCGATCCACTCAGAAACAATTTTATAAAGAGCTTTTCTTGCATTTTTTATTGGTTAAAAAAAATAATCTAACCTAACGCTGATTTTCTTTTTCTTTGTATTTTATTTTGCTTCGAATGGCGGGGCTTGATTTCGGCACGGCCTCACGGTTCGTGCACCCACTGCACCTCCACCTCCCCCACGGGAAGGGCGACGAGGGCGATGGCTCGCCTGGCGGAGGGGAGGAGGAGGGAGCTGGGTACGGGGGGCTGGAGCTGTCGACGCCGTCCGGGGAGGTGGGGGGGAGGCGGCCGCGCGGCCGGCCGCCGGGGTCGAAGAACAAGCCGAAGCCGCCGGTGATCATCACGCGGGAGAGCGCGAACGCGCTGCGGACGCACATACTGGAGGTGGGCGGCGGGTGCGACGTGTTCGAGTGCCTGACGACGTACGCGCGCCGGCGGCAGCGCGGCGTGTGCGTGCTCAGCGGCAGCGGGACGGTGGCCAACGTGACGCTCCGCCAGCCGGGCGGCGGGGGAGGCGGCGAAGGGGCGGTGGCGGCGGCGCTGCAGGGGAGGTTCGAGATACTGTCGCTGTCCGGCTCGTTCCTGCCGCCGCCCGCGCCGCCGGGGGCCACCAGCTTGGCCGTGTTTTTGGCGGGCGGGCAGGGGCAGGTGGTGGGGGGCAGAGTGGTGGGCGCGCTGATCGCCGCGGGGCCGGTCATCCTGATCGCCGCGTCGTTCACCAACGTGGCGTACGAGAGGCTGCCTCTAGAAGACGAGGAGGACGAGGCAGCGGCCGCTCAGCAGCAGCAGCAGCAGCAGCAGCAGCTGGAGATCCAGCACCCGGCGCCGTCGACGAACGGCGCCAGCGGGACGGCCGCCGGACTGGGACTGCCGTCGCCGTTTGCCGATCCTTCGTCCGGTCTTCCGTTCTTCAATTTGCCGCTCAGTATGTCTCAGCTGCCGGTGGATGGGCGCGGCGGCGACGCGTGGCCCGGAAGCGCGTCTTCCACCGCCGGAAGACCACAGTTCTGATCAACGATGAACCGGCGACGAACCTGTATAACTACTACACTCTAATTTCCTTTGCTGTGATATTTTGGTGTTCGAATTGTTCTTCTCCTTCAAATTAAAACCCAGCTTTTGCTGTTTTCTATTTCTTCGGAATTCAGATCTTTTGAATTTGAATTGATCTACCACTATTTTCTTATTAGAAAAAAAGGTTTTCCATCGGTAGTTTTTCTTGAAAAGATTGAGATGAAATATGACATGCTAATTAATATCTGATCTAGGGTTCTTATTCATCCTACATGCATGTTGGCTACTCTATACACATGCCTATTAATTATGAAGGAAAAGGGAAAATGCTCTATATAATCATGATTTGTTTTCTTCTACTTTGGCAACATATATGCATAATTACACAATTAGCTATTGATCTTTGCTTGTATCTTTTATTTCTCTTCAAGTAAATAGATTTTATTTCTTTGTCGGATAACAACATGTCTATGTCCTAATTTCTTTCTCTCTCTAAAGAAATCAGATAAGTTCATCTTTTTCAATCAAATATTAATCATCATCATTCTTGTATATCTTTTTATCGATAGTTTGTTGCAAGTGAATAGCTTTCTTAGCTTTCTAAGTCGAACCGATCTTAATTGTGTTTTAGTTCTTGAAGAAGAGACTATATAGTTACATAGACAATCCAAATAAGGAGTCTAATTCTTCTAGTAGCATCAAACTCAATCAAGTATTTCATCTAGACAAATTTAGCCACAATTAGCTTTGCTGATATGCTTTCCAGAGTTCTTGCTTATAAATGCAACAATACATTTGACTCATTCCCTAGAAAAATTACTCTATTTTCAACATAAGCAACTTTAGGTTTTGGCTTTGAAAATATGCACAATATCTCGAGATTGTGCAGTTGAATTGTCTCGTGATTTACCTCCCTTCCAGATAGTGGAGCAGTTCTGAAGGGGTCACCAGGGTGAGGTGTATTTATTTGATTTTGGTTTGTGCATCTTCTTTTTTCAAAGGTTATTCACATTTTAGCTATATTAATAATGCTATGAATTATGTTAAAACAATAAAGAAAATTTGAAGAAAAAATCTACTAAAACTATAAACTATATATAAAGAAGGGTTTCAGAATCGATCAGGGATGAGACTTGAAGTGTATAATTGATCTGATTCAAAATGCCAATATAGTTAAATCTAAAATAGATTAATACAAAAAACATATAAAAAAAAAGGGTGCTCAAATTATTCTCTTTTCTTCCTTAGATAACTTGTTTACTTTCGCATTGAGCATTATCATTTTTCTTAAACTAAACCGATATCTAATGACTTTGTTTAGGGTTTAATTTTAACATGAAGGGAGAAATAGCATTCTTCTGCCTACAGATTTTATATCTGTAATTCTGTATTCATTTTCATTATCTTCTCTTTATCCTGGTCTTGCTTTATTCTCACCTCTTTAATCACTAGATCAATGATTAAAGATTAAACTACACTTTGACACTTTCTTAGAGCCATGTTCTTGAATCCATTAAATCAAACAAATCACTGTGGCATATAATTTTAATTTTCTACACCAAAAGTAGGGCTAATTAATATTATATACTGAAACCAACATGGACAAAATGTTTAAAGGATTATATATATTAGTACTATCAATTTAAATGAAAAAAAAACAGCAATTACTGGCAAAGCATAATATTGGCTAACAATAGGTATAGATAAAGCTAGAAAATAACTATGAACTCATATGAACTAATGATCTATTGAATGATTGCTCAATCTTGATTTTTTTTAATGAGCTTGAGCTCGTGGCTTGAACTTCATTAATTTAAATGTTATTAATTTAAAAACTTTTATATTTTGATTTTATTTGGTTGGTTACTAAGTTTAATATTATAAGTTGTTTTTTTTTTCTTTTGGCAACTGATCCTTTATTTTATAACTCTAACAAAAGGTTTATTTATTAATTAACGTGGTTCTCAAATTTTATGAATATATAAATTTAAAATTCAAAAAATCATCGGTGGGTAAAGAGACAAATGCAGAAACTAGAAGGAAGATAATTATCTTTAAAAAAAGGTAGATCCGTTACTTTAGTGGTCCTCCTAGTGTCGGTCCCATGGATATGGAGGGAAGTTCATGCAGGTCAGGTCGTCAGTTCCTGAGAATCGACCCCTGGCCATTACGCCAGAGATACCATGCGCCCACCATCTGTGCTACGCCCTGGGGGCAAGATAATTATCTTTAAAGACTATATCATAAGTTATCCAAGTTGACAAAAGACGATTGTACTCGTTTTAGTGTAACAATCAATCCGTTCCAGGACCTACTATTCAAATCCTCATTGTCTATGTCCTAAGAACTTGAGTTGGACATTGTGGACGAACTCAGCTATGCTGGTCTAGACATGGCCCACAAACTAAGCCCCAATTGAATATATATTTTTATATTAATTAATAATAATATCAAAAGTATTAAAATATTTTAAATAATATTGAATAATAATAATAATTCTAATAATAATATTTTAAAAAAATTTATTATTTTTTAAAAAAGAAAATTATTGACATTGAGATTTTTAGTAATTCAATGCGTCAATTGCTATGAGATGCTAACTGTATAAATTAAATTTTTACTAATATATTCATATCTCGCCCCGGGTTAAGGTGCTATAGGATGCTCCTAACAGATGTTAGGTTGAGACCACCTACTCGGAGTAAGCACTTATAAATTTATCGGTTAAAAATTTTTATGGGATCAAATCGATCATTCCTAAAATTAATTGGCCCGAAGAAACTGTTCTGTCAGGGTTGTTAACTCCCTTATTGGGTCCAAATCAACATCATTTGTACGAGTTTGGATGCGAGGATAATGGCAATTAATAAATAATGGATGTAGGCCGCATTTAATGAACATTTAGTTCATTATCAATGTCGGCTAAAAATCGAAAGATCAATTAAACAGAATTAATTCATCAAAAATTCCGTTCGTTAATTCAGAAATTTTATTTTTTCAATAAAATATTACTTTTTTCGATTTAATTTTAAAATTGAATCAAGCATGATAAGCAGTTGACTGCATCAACTATTAATAATATCCTGATTGATAATAGACAAATTAATCAATTTTATATTAGTTTGATTTATTTAATTTTAATTATATTTTTTTAAAAAAATCAGTCGGATATTCGGTTATTTTGAATCAATTCCGCTTGTACTAAATAAATTATAAATTTTAAAAAATATTAAAAAATAACAAATAATAAATTATACTTAAACTCCAATAAAGATCTCCTTTGCACGTGACATAGTAAAATCTTCAAACGTATTAAAATTTAACTAGCTGTTCCACTATATAATTCTCAATAATTTGCACGTCCTGTAGTTTATTTTAATAGCTGTCGCACTACTACAACTTTACGATCATCAAAATATTTCTTTTTTTTAATAAAAAAAGAAAAAGAAAATCGAAGATACTTGCGCGAAGCACGTCGTACAGAAAAATCGTTTTCATCAGATGCGCAATTAAAAGGCCACCGTGGTCATTTATTCCTCCTCTTCATGCTCATCCCGTTGCTCTGCTCCGTTGTAAACGCGCAAACTCCTCCGGATTCCTTGCCAACAACCAGGGCTGCCGTTGAACCGACTAACTGCTGTCCCATCGCTGCGGAGTCGCGAATCTTGAAGTCTGACCCGGCGCGGCCTCTGCACGTAGATTTGGCTCCCAAACAAACAAAAAGAAATAAATATTTAAATGTGTCTTAATTCTCTATTGGATTAGAAATACTTCGGATAAATTGATTTTGAGTCTCGTGAATTTGACGACGACTCGTTGTCAAAATATCGTCAATTATCAAAGACAAATAAGTTGCGGAGAAATGGCATTATGGTAAAAAAGAAACAAGATAGGGTCGAGTGTAATGATCCTCTCCGAAAATGAAATTAAAGTGATTACTTGGAGATGTGATTGTTATGTTAACGGGATATAAATCGTATCTTATTTTATAAAATAAGTAATATCAGTATTGAATTAGAAAAGGATCCTCGATATTGGTCCTTCGATGTTTAAATCAGTCATCAGAACTGTAGAAGAAAGTGGAATAACAGTAGCACAAGCGTAAACAGTGAATATAACGCGTACCTTCGTCAGTGTATAAACCTTCCTTTATATAGAGCTGGTGGGCGACATATACGTTTTTGAGGCGTGGACATATTCTCTAATGTGTCCTATGAAAAAACTTGTCAGAAAAATATGTCTGACATCATATCTTAACAAGGCGTGCATATTCTTGACAAGATAATAGAAGCTTCCGTCATATGATATCATCCGTCTGTTGACCATGCCTTGTGCCAACGGTACTATCTCCTAAAAGGATATTGAGAGATACGATGATGATCTCGCTACTCGGTTGAGCGGGGTAGTTGCTGGGTTGAGGACTCCTCCGCTCAGTCGGCCTCAACTATTCTTCTTTGTAGTGATTGGATATAGTAGATTGCAGCATTTCGATCGGACAAGCGCTCTGGTCACCTGGTATTCTGTTGATTCGTACTGAGCGTCTGATAATTTTATCATACTGTTCCGAGCTAGACGGACGGTCAGCTCGACCAAGCTTGTTGCCGATCGGACATTATTTGTCCCCGATCGATTCTTATAGTCAACCTCTACTCAATCATCATAGATAAATTCTTTGACATTCTAATATTAATCATCTTAATTTTGACCTCCACCATGATATTTGATCCACCGCATCAGGTAATAAACTATACCGAATTATTCCCCATTAATTACACCGACAATGCAAAATTATAATAAAATAAAATGATTATATGCTAAAGAAGAAGGTTCGCTTGTTGATTAGCAGACTCGCAGGGGCAATTGTTATGGAAGTCTATATTTACCGGAAAAGGAACAGCTCCGAGAGGGAGGGGAGGCAATTACGTAATTTTACGGAACGACGGTGGCAATTTAGCTAAACGGAGGAGTTAGTTCGTAATTAGAATAGAGAAGGCGGTCGCGTATCGCGCGTTCATGCGGAACGAAGGAAGCCGAGAAAGAGGGAGCGGAGCTAAAGAAAACACAGGGAAAAAGGAAAAAGGGACGGAGGAACGCAACTACTCGGCGAGACGGGGGGGTTTTGGGCGGCGATCGAAGCCGGCGCCTGGCAGGGATTATCTCCGCATTGTGACTCTCCTTCTCTCTTTCCCTGCGTAGCGATTCGATCGGTGCATTTGGTAATAGGTTCTCGGAGAAGAGCAAGCGATGGAGGAGGACAGGATCCAGGTGTCGTAGGTAAGGGACGAGGAGGGAATCATTTTTTTAAAACACGGGGAAGTGGAAACTAAGGGAATATTGGATTTTGATCCATAGATTGGGGACCTTTTTCTAATTTGGTTCTTGATAGAGTTTTTGGGACCTCTGAGAAGGGAACATCGGGGGACAACGATTGGCTTTCTGCGATAGTAGGAGATAATGGTAAAATTCTTCTTTTTAATTTGTGACATTGTGATGTTTAGCTCTGGCTCGACACCTTTTGATTTTTCTCAGAAATTTTTATTTTCGGACGATAAAATTGCATTTACTTGACACTCTAATCTCGTTTTTTCATGGCCATGTATCTACCAAACTAGATTAGATTTAGAAGATTTTAATGAATTTATTTATTCTACTTGTCTGTAGACTGCCTTGTTCGTGTTTACACAAAATTGTTGAAAATGGGTTTTTTCATTTATCTTGCACAACATATTCTGCTCTTCATATTGCATTGGTTCCGAAACAGGGATTTTGAAAAATTGATGTTTTGCTCAATTGGCATCTGTGCTGCGTTCTTATCGCACATGCATTGAAACAAACCCATTTACATTACTGTTGAAACTGCTAAATATCCTTGGCAGGCAAGCAAGTCAAGTGTAGTTGTAGGATCACAAGTCTGGGTTGAGGATCCTGATGTGGCATGGATAGATGGACAAGTATTGGAGATCAAAGGAGATGAGATTAAGATCAGCTGTACTTCTGGAAAGACAGTGCGTGCTTTGTTCTCAATTATCTTTCATTACATATTTTTGCATGGATGAGAGCTAGAAAGTCTTTCCATAATACTCCGGTATATGATTTTATTTTTGTTCCATGGAATATGCTTCTGAAGCTTTAATAGTTCGATAGCATGTATTCTTTGTGTAGTTTAGTAATTCAAATATTTTTCTCTTCTCTGTATCTGTTGTGGTATTGACCACTCAGAGTATTGAATTCTATTTCTACAATTCAAATTGTTACTTTAATATGATCACATGTTGCAATGCAGGTGACAGCCAAGTTTTCTAATGTCCATCCTAAGGATCCCGAAGCTTCACCTTGTGGAGTGGATGACATGACAAAACTTGCCTATTTGCATGAACCAGGAGTTTTGCAAAACTTGAGATCTAGATATGACATGAATGAAATTTATGTGAGTAAATATTACAGAAGCTGAAACAGTAGTTTTTTTTTATCTGCAATGGTTAAATAACATTCTCTGTTAAGCAAACTGATGCTTCTCATAGTTCACTATTTGTACATAGTCATTGTGTCCTGGCTGTAAAATCTTATTGACTTCCTTTCAAAGTTGTTAAGCATTGCAGGATTGTTTTCATTTTGATATCAGATTACTTAGCCCAGCTCATTGATGAAATTATGTAAACAGACTTATACTGGCAATATATTGATTGCTGTCAATCCCTTCCGGCGTTTGACTCACCTGTATGACAGCCACATGATGGAACAATATAAAGGAGCAGCTTTTGGTGATTTAAGTCCCCATCCTTTTGCTGTTGCAGATGCTGCTTTTCGGTAATTTCTGTTCTTATGCTTAGTCCTGTGTTCATGGACTGTGCTTTCAACATGAGTGTGTCTTCCAATGTCAGATTGATGAGAAATGAAGGAAAAAGTCAAGCAATTTTAGTAAGTGGGGAAAGTGGAGCAGGTAAAACTGAAAGCACAAAGATGATTATGTGCTATCTTGCTTACATGGGTGGTAGAGCTGTATCAGAAGGGAGGACTGTCGAGCAACAAGTCCTCCAGGTTAAATTTCGTCCCATTACTATTTTGAATCAGAATTCTTATACCATTTTCTGTTAGATTATGTTTTTGTATTATTATTATTATTATTGTTATTGTTATTATTATTATTATTATTATTATTATTATTATTATTTATCGAACTTCTCCTTTTCAACTCAAATTTCTCTAACATTATTCATTTATTTTTTTATATAGTCCAATCCTGTTCTTGAAGCCTTTGGAAATGCAAAGACAGTAAGAAATAACAACTCAAGGTAATGAAGAGTGGAATTTTTGACAATCGCAATATCTTCCTTATTGCAACTAAAATTTTGTCTCATTCATTCTCAAATTACATTTTTGGTTACTGTTGTATCTGCAGTCGTTTTGGCAAGTTTGTTGAGATTCAGTTTGATGAGAGGGGAAGGATTTCTGGAGCTGCCATTAGAACTTACCTTCTTGAAAGATCCCGAGTTTGCCAAATATCTGATACTGAAAGGAACTATCACTGCTTTTACATGCTTTGCGCGGCACCACCAGAAGTATTCACTTTAGACATTTGGTTGACTGCTAGTATTCTATATATATTCTAAACCCCCGAGATGATAAGATTCCATTGTCTTTATGCTCTAACAAAAAGGAACATTTTTGGAGGACCATAGCATAAAGGGGACTAATTTTGCTATGCATAATCATGGACAATAGATTAAATTGAGTGAAAAATGGTTCAAACACCTTTCTTAGATATAGTCAATAGGAACAAGTGAATGTGTGTATATTGTTTCTTGTTTGATTATTTTGGTGGACTGTTTCTAACTTTTCACATCTACCCTTTTTTTTTAAAAACAAGGGATAGTGTAGTTTGAAACATCTGAGTGGTGAACAGTACGATCTTTATAGCATCAGATAATTAGTGACCTCTAACTGGCCCCTAATAGGATAATCATTGATGTCTAATTAGTCTACCTGATACGAAGAGATGCAGTAATGATTTATACCCTGCATTTTGAGGTTAGTTTTGTCCTTAGTCATTCAAATAATGTGAATGCATAATCAGTACATGAGCTGGTTATGAATGACATTTTACTAGTTTGGCCACGTGTTATTTCATTGTTCTGCTGTTTATTTTGTTCTTCCTGCACTCTTTGTTTTACTGGTTCAACAGAGTGATGCCTTACTCTGGGGAGATCATTAACGTGCCACTCATGTATTAAGGAGTGTAATATTTCAATCTCTAGAGTAATTCTCTGTGAGCATATATTTAAATCACATGTGGCTCTTAGTCAAGCTTAATTCTTTGAAGATAATGGCTCTGTTTTAGCTAGACGCGTGTGTATTTTTATTTTTATTTTTTTCAATTTTTTAATTTTTAATTTTTCAGTTTTTGTCTTGGATCATATTCAGTTTTATGGGGCAATAGATCCAAAATGTGGTTCAGTGTTCACACAAACATCCTTTGCAATGCTATCTCCTAGATACTCGTTTATGTTCTTGGTTATCATCTTAACTGAAAAAATACAAAGAAATATTATGTTAGTACAAGCAGTTTGCTTTACTGGTTCTAAAATTGAAAAAAAATGCTATTATCAAGGACATTCAAAGATACAAGATGGGAAATCCCAAGACATTCCATTATCTTAACCAATCCAGCTGCTATGAGCTTGATGGGGTAGATGATTCCAAGGAGTATTTGGAAACTAAAAAGGCTATGGACATCATTGGCATCAATTCTGATGAACAGGTTTGTTGTCTGGTTCACATGAGAGTGCGAAAAAAATCCCAAATCTGATACATTGTCACACTTTTTCCACCCTTTATTGTCTACTATGTATATTGGTTGTTTCAGGATGCAATTTTCCGAGTAGTCGCTGCTATTCTTCATCTAGGGAATATTGAGTTTGTAGATGGAAAGGACATAGATTCTTCTCAACCTAAAGATGAGAAGTCATGGTTCCATTTGAGAACTGCTGCAGAGCTATTCATGTAATTGTTGAACATTATGCTTTTCAATGCTAGTTCAGATTGGATTCTGATTTTTTGAAGGAAATAAAAAAAATTTAGGTGCGATGCAACGGCACTTGAAGATTCTTTGTGTAAGCGTGTTATTGTTACTCGGGATGAGAATATTGTAAAATCCCTGGATCCAGAAGCTGCTGCTTTAAGTAGAGATGCCCTTGCAAAAATTGTCTACTCAAGACTGTTTGATTGGTATATTGGTTGTTTCAATCTGTGATAAGCTTTTCATGGTTTCTTTCTTTTGTTTGATCTCAGTTAACAAATATCTGAAACGTGCAGTTAAATTATTTGATTTGAATATGCTATATGCAGGCTTGTAAACAAGATCAACAACTCAATTGGCCAAGACCCTAATTCAAAGTGCTTAATTGGGGTGCTCGATATATATGGCTTTGAAAGTTTTAAAACTAACAGGTGCTCAACCAGTCTGTTTTTGTTTCTGCAATTAATATGTGAGACATTTGCTATTATTATATAATAGGATAAAATAAGGTTTGATATATGGTTCCTTATTGGGGGTTTATTCCCTGGCTGGAACGAGCGACATCTTACTATGCTAACACTCAATATGCTTAGCTCCCATCAAAGTGTGCCAAGATGAATTTAAATGTTTTAACTTTTTTATACCCTTACACTTTGTTTATTTGCTTTTATAAATAATAATATAACAATGAGATTGTGAATTGAATTAAAATTTTGCGGTACTATATTATTTTGCTACTTGATGTGCTTTGACATATGAGAAAGAATGATGAATGAATTTTCACTTAGATTTTTTTTTTACTTTTAAGTGTATATCAATTAGATAGGTAAATTGATTTTTACTCCTATAAATATTTTCCTTTTACTTTAAAATAAAACTTAAAAATTAGTTAATCATGTGTATCAAAGCGTGCTTAGCATTGGGACAATCAATACAAGAGAAATCACAAGTATGTCGCTTGACACAACACAAGATTCCAAACAATTAGATACACAATGTAAAACTTTTGGTTCTTTGGATATATTTGCATCTAACCAATCTAGCAAAAGCCTTCAACGTTGAACCTTACTAGATCCGGCATTATCATAGTCTTGTGAATTGGGCCTCCCTCTTAAGATTACCTTGAACCATATGTTTTTTCATGATTCCTCTATGAACAAGAACTGTGTTTTGATAAGACCTATTGACTGTTTTCAGTAGACGTTCTATTAGTTAACATAGATAAACTGATGGATAGACACTAATATTATATGTTTCACAGTTTTGAGCAGTTTTGTATCAATCTTACAAATGAAAAATTGCAGCAGCACTTCAATCAGGTTCGTATAGTAGTATTGATATCTTGTACTTTGTGCTCAATTACGATTAAAATTTAAACCTAGTTGTCATAAGTTTTGCAGCTATCACCTTTTTTTTCTGGTTACAGCATGTTTTTAAGATGGAGCAAGAAGAATATACTAAAGAAGAAATCAGTTGGAGTTATATTGAGTTTGTTGATAACCAGGACATACTGGATCTTATAGAAAAGGTTTGCCTTGAATGCTTGCCCATATTAACTGCTAACTTTTTTTCCATATTGACGTAAATTATATGTTATGCAATTCTGTTAGTACCTCTTTTCATGCTTCGGAATTAGTAGCAGGAAAAACAAATGGATAAGAAACATTTATAATGCTTCAACTATTGTGCCTAAATCAACCATTAGTTTGTGCACCATTTTTTTTTTATTAGGTTCTTTCTGTTTTTTTCTCACAAGTTCCAAAGTCATGTTCAGATTTAACAAGGCGCATAAAATGATTCCTCAGATTAGGGGTTGTAATAGTCTGAGTTTTAGATCTTAAGACAGTAAACCAGAGGTGACTGAAACCTTCAAACTCTTTAATCATGCCACTTGGACACTACATCATACCTGCAAGGCTGAAACCAATTTATATAGCTCAAGGAAATGAACCAAAGGGATTTCTCATACATTCTCCAAGCTCTTCACACACTAAGCCATGGCTTACAAGGGTGAGTACAGATCAGCACAGTTGTTGAATTGTGCCAGGAGACTGAAACTGTTCAATTTTAGTTACTTGCTTGACATGATCTGATGCTTAACCTTCTCAATACAAGAACTCTTCATTTTTAATAGTCAAAGAGTTTATTGATCACTCTATCACCATTTACTGTAATCGACATTCTTAAAAGATCACATGTGACAACACCAGTAAAGTAGATACTCAAATCCATTGTCTCAAATATCTCTATATAGATTGAGACCCACATATCTATAATGGAATCACCCCCACCACAAAGATGTGCTACAGAATCTTAATTTCTCACGACAAGTAATAGATCAAATATCTTGTATGCAATCTAAAACAACCTCCTTAGAAACACAAAAAATACTACAAAATAGACAAGAATGAGATAAGGTTGTTTGACCTAAGCTTATTCCATATAGAGAACCTTAGTATATTTTATATGAGAGCAAAACTAATTAAAACAAAATGAGACAATGTGATCCTAGACATCATGCATCAAATTTTTCTCAATTCTCCCTTAGACACTTCCATCAATATTGATTGTTAAAGTAAGTAAAACATAACCTCAAGTGCTCATTGGATCAGAACTTCTACAACATGTTTCTCTAGGTGAAATTCGACACTCTCTCTCCATGTCACCACCATATCCCACTAGGAGAAGAGTTTAGGGAGTGAAGTATGAAGAAACACAAACAAATTGCTACCCACACTCATGTACTAAAGCTCTCACTTTTCTCCCCGGACTCCTCTCAATTCTGGTGGAGAAATAAACAAATTTTATCTCATTTTAGGCATGTGAGTCTTCCATGACCAATAAGTTTCATCACATCACCTAGGGCAGCATGTGAGTGTTCCATGACAAATGCCAAGTTTTCCACGACATTACCTGTAACACACATTCTGCGTGTCACCTACAACATGCGAGTCTTCCGTGACAAATGTTTCTTCTGTGACATCACGTAGGACACCCAAATATTGAATCTTCTGGGACATCACTTAGGGAACACAACTCTTATATGATGCATCAGAGGGTTCCCATAAGCATGTGAGAGTTGATCTTCTTCTTCCTCTCCTTCCCCTTCTCCTCTCTTCTAGTGTTCGACACATCCTTTGACTCTCAACATGGGTGGTACATCTTGAGCCAGCCAAGGACTAAAATCCTGGCTTTGGCTTTGCTTAAGATATCAAACTTTGATTTACCATATGATAGATTTAAGGAGAAACTTATGGAATTTCATATATCAAAATTGTGGTGGACTTCATAGTGAACACTTGAAGATGTCATTTTTTCATATGGTTTTAGTTCTTTTGGTTTCATAATTTATTTCATAGAGATATCATAAGTGCAAGTAAAAAATTTGAGAAAATTTTGGGATTTTAATACATCGGAAGCCTAACAATATTTATTAGATCTATCCAAGATGAATGAGTTATCTACACACATCTTCTATATAATATTTGGTTTAGGTTCTTAATTATCATTTTTTTTTTGTTTTTAACTGTCAGAAACCTGGTGGAGTTATTGCTCTCCTGGATGAGGCTTGGTAATCTAACACTAAATGTCTTGATCTTTTATGAATTGATTGAAAGGATGCTTTAGTAATTGTCTTTCTTCTTTGTGCAGCATGTTGCCAAGATCAACACATGAAACTTTTGCTCAGAAACTCTACCAAGCTTTTAAAAATCACAACCGCTTTAACAAGCCAAAATTATCTCGGTCTGACTTTACCATTTGTCATTATGCTGGTGAAGTGAGTAGCTATATTTATGTCCCATATTGATCTACCTGTAAATCGTATTGTGATCTTAGAATTTCCCTCATATAGGTTACATATCAGACAGAGTTGTTCTTAGACAAGAACAAGGATTATGTGGTTGCGGAGCATCAGGCTCTTTTGAGTGCTTCTAAATGTTCCTTTGCTTCAAGTTTGTTTCCACCTCTTTCTGAGGATGCTTCAAAATCTTCAAAATTCTCATCAATAGGCTCAAGATTTAAGGTACAATGGTATATATTCACTTTGGATAACCTTAAATTTGTCATGCTATAAATGTTATTTTCAATAACTATGCAGCAACAACTGCAATCTCTGCTAGAAACTCTGAGTTCCACTGAGCCACACTACATTCGCTGTGTTAAACCCAACAATCTCTTGAAACCAGCAATATTTGAGAATCAGAATATTCTTCAGCAGCTCCGGTGTGGGGTAGGATTTTCAATTAGTAGTTCAAGTATAAGGAGTCAATTGTATTTGATGTTGCATCATTTCTTTGTTTAGGGAGTGATGGAGGCCATTAGAATAAGTTGTGCTGGATATCCAACAAGACGGGTATTTTGTGAATTTATCGACCGTTTTGGCATTCTTGCACCACAGGTTTTGGACAAAAGGTATTTTGTATTTGAATGGTTTATACGAAGATATTGGTATTTGTTTGATCTCACTCTTCTGATATTCTTTGCCTGACAGTTGTGATGAGATCACTGCTGTAAAGAGGTTGCTAGAGAAGACTGATCTCCAAGGTTACCAGGTAAAATTTACTAAAGAAAATAATTTACAATATTTAAGTATTTTTCTTTTTTACATTTGGTCAAGTATTACCGGGTAACATTTACTAAAGAAAGTTATCCGCAATACTCAAATACTACACCTGTTACATTTGGTCAAGTATCTTATCTAAGTGCCTTCACTTTGGAAGATTTATTTATTTTCTTTTATTTTGTTGGGATTGGGGTCCTATGTTGCAGAAACTTTAGTTTCTCCTTATCTGTTGCTTCTCCTTTCATTCTACTACCCTTTAGTAGTTATACCCGTATCACGACCAACATATTCTTCTATAACAAGAGTTCTCGTGCCATTTCACCTAATATTGGCGAAACATTTCGTTTCGCCCGCGGACGCATAGGCACGCCTCTTGTGTTGGTGCTCCTCAAGGCGCCATGGACATGTCACACTAGCCCAGTGATGCATCTGGAGGAGTTGCGCTCTTCCAGCAATGTGTCCAAAGGCGTTGCTCTGGCCCGATGATGTGTCCGAAGGCGTCATGCGGGCCCAACGACACGTCCCAAGGTGTCGAGCTAGGCAGAGGCCGCCGACGATGCATCACAGTGCGGAACAGGAGGGGCATGAAGTTTTAACTTTTGATTAAATAATTAATAATTTTAATCAACTCTTATAGCTATAAATGATTGGAATAATTTAAATAGGCATAATCAAAGCCTAATAATATTCTCTCATTAATATATATATATATATATATATATATATATATATATATATATATATATATAATGAGAGAATTCATTAATATAAATATATATGTATATATTAAAAAAATTATTTTTTTATATTTTTAATTTATAAATATTTAGATTTTTTTTTTTAGATAATATATTTTATATTTAAAAAATATCGAACTTGTATCGTTCAGGTTCGGGACCGAAACATCTACACGGGTCAAAATTTTAAACCGTGATAACAACTATTATTGGAACCTAATACGACTGGGGAAAATGTTGTGATATGCCTAAATTTTTTGCTAGTCCTCCAAATTTTATTTAATTGATTGGGTAAGTTCCTATGCATATTCACTTCTAACGTTCAGCCTCCATAATTTGAGATTTCATGTTGCATTCAGACTAGTTGATCATCAAAGTTTCTAATTAAATTCCTGGTTTTGAGGACTAAAATTATGATTCTAGTGCGGGCCTGCCTGTACTAGATTCTTTAAGCAACCTAGTCACATTGCTGATGAGTTATCTAACTTCTAACTATAAAATATATAGGTTGGAAAAACGAAGGTGTTTCTTCGAGCTGGTCAAATGGCTGAACTTGATGCCCGTAGAAATGAAGTTCTGGGAAGATCTGCTGCCAGAATCCAAAGGAAAGTTCGATCATACTTGGCCCATAAAAAGTTCATTTTGCTTAAGAATTCAGCCATACAGATTCAGATCATATGCAGAGGTATCTACTAAAAAGTGTATTTTAGCAGTGATTTCTGCTACATAAACTTTAAATCTTTCTAGCTGATGCCAGACAATTTGTTTTCATTCTTTTTGAAGGTCAACTTGCAAGACAGCTTTATGAAAACATGCGTAGACAAGCTGCGGCACTTAGTATTCAGACATTTTTCAGAATGCATCTTGCAAGGATAGCTTACAAAGAGTTATTGTCTTCCACTGTAACCATCCAAGCTGGCTTAAGGGGAATGGCTGCTCGTGAGGAACTTCATTTCAGGCAGAAGACGAAAGCTGCCATTATTATTCAGGTACATTAAGGATCTCTTCTTAGGCATTTACATATCACACATCTAGTTTCTGTACACTGACTAGCAACACTTAAATTAACAAACTTTTAAAGAGTTCAAATATATCTAGAAGCTCCCTTGCACTAAAATTATCTTTCACTAGTTAACTCAAAATACCTATTAGGATTGTAATTTTCAGGTTTATCTTATCTTTTTTTTTTCCATAGCATTTTTGTTAGCCTGACACGTATTGTTAGTTTGAGAGCAATAAACTGGTAAATGCTTAAGGCCGGCTAATTCTTCCAGAGTCATTGTCGCAAATTCTTGGCTCGCTGGAATTACTCAAGGATGAAGAAGGCGGTGATCACTACTCAATGTGCTTGGAGAGGAAAGGTTGCAAGAAGAGAGCTACGGAATCTTAAAATGGTAACCTAGTTTGTTTTTTCTTTGAACTTTCTTTTGTAGATCATTACCTTGAGTGACATGGATTTAACTTCTCAGTGTATGAATTTTGGTTAAGACATGGGCAACAATCTCTTCTTTAAATTTAAACTACTTTAATATGGAATTTCAATTATTATGGCAGATGACATTTTGTCATAACTTCTAAATTGATACCCTATTTCTGACCGTGAGACCGGTCATGTGGGGGCGCCCTTTTGCTACTAAATTGTTACCCTATTTTTAGTCATATATACTTTGTAAAAGATTTAATTATAAACTGCTGAGCAATCTAATTTATCTGTTGTTTATGGCGTGGATACTTCATATTGAATGCAGCTATATATTTGTTCTTCCCTTTCCAGGCGGCTAGAGAAACTGGTGCCCTTCAAGCTGCTAAAAATAAGTTGGAAAAAGAAGTTGAAGAACTTACATGGCGTCTGCAATTGGAAAAGCGCATGCGAGTAAAAAAAATCATCATTTCTCTCTTTTCGTTTTTCTAACTTTCTTTGATACCATATTTTCTATATGGTTGTCCACATAAACAGGATCCTGTTTTGATGATTCTGTGCTAAACAACATCCTATTTTGATGGTTCTGCTCCTATACTCATTATTTTGGAACAAAATAGATTCCATCTGTCATACCTTTTGGTGTTTAGGGTAGACAATATCCTAAAAGTATCTCAACCTCCACTAGAAATAACTACATAGATGATGAAAAGGGTATGTTTTGATAATGCTTTCTAGCATTCTAAGGCCTTCTTTGTTTGGGAAAAAAAATCAATTGTCAGTTTTTTGTTTTCTACAAACATAAAATTTAAAAGCTCAAACGAGATGTAAAAATAATATTTGGATTGTTTTTTTTTTGACACGTTTAAATTTATTAGAGGTGTGTAGTGCGATATATTTTTTTTCTTCTAATTTTTAATGGTTTTCTTTTATTTTTTAAAAGATGCAAATTAAAACTAGAAAATTTTCACAAACCTAACAAGGCCTAAGAGTTTGGGGGTAGATGCACTTGCTAAATGCATGTTTGAACTTTGAAGACCCTTTCTCAATGCAGTGACCTATATTGAAGTCAGTTTAAGCATAACTAGAAATCCTGACCTAAATAGTCCTTTATGACCTATATTTAAGAGTTCGATTCTTATCCATTGATTGATCTGTGTAACTTCAATCTTGGTAACAAGGCCCTCAACTCATTGTTGAGAGTGGGTGCTGGTTTGTTGTTCCAATCTGAATTTTTAGGTTCAATAAAGAGAAACCCAAGAACATTTTTGGAAAAATTGATCCAGCTTGTTACTCGGTGCAATTGAGACTAAATATTTTAAAATCACTTATTGAATTTCTAAGTTGTATTTGTATAATGTAACAAATAAAATTTACCTTATTGATACAATTTTGAGGACTGAATTTCTCTCTGAAAGTCAAATAAGAAAGGATCACTATTTTCTATGGAAATTCAATTACTAATTTCTCAGAAAATCCAACCATAAGATGGATCTGGTGGAGTTTTGAATTCTGTCTGAACTAAACCATGTTTGTTATTATGATATATTTTATTATCATTTTGTTGTTCTGCAAATTTTATTTCTTAAATTAAAGTTGAGTCTGTTTTGATTGGCAGATGTAGTCAGACTGGTGTAAATTTCCTAAAATAGAGTTGAGTCTGTTTAATTGAGTGATGTTGTCAAACTCATGTTTAACCATAGGTTTGGGTGGTCCTTTGACTTAAATTGACTTATACAGGTCAACTTGTGTGTCGACTCAGATTTAGGTATTAGATTAGACTCGCATGTGTCATAGAAGATATGGTCCTGTGAAGTCACAGAACAAGAGGGAAGGAAAACTGTAAAATTTCCCTTAATTCAGTCCTTCCGTTTCATCTCCTAATTATTGCTAATTTCTTATACTGCTATCAGTTATCAATGTTCTTAATATGGATAGTTGAATCCATGTACTTCTCTTGCATTAGCTTTCTCTCACACGCATCGACTTTTTTGTAGGCTGATCTTGAGGAAGCTAAGAACCAGGAAAATGTGAAATCGCAAGCTGCTCTGCAAGAGATGCAACAAAAATTGAAGGAAACTAATTCTTTGTTGACTAAGGAGTGTGAGGCTAATAAAAAGGCTGCTGAAGTAGCTCCTGTCATTAAAGAGGTTCCTGTTGTTGACACAGTTCAGTTGGATAAGCTTAGGGATGAGAATGAGAAGCTTAAGGTTAGATTGACCTTAATGATTTATTTTGCTTCTCTACTATCCCTAATTTGACTACCAAGATTTGTTTCTTCAGTTTTCATAAAGTGTATTGTGAATACCTACTGTGTTTGAAATGCATTTGTCTTCCAAGTGTCATTTTTTCCCTGAAACTCACTTCCTTTTCTTCTTTCATATTTAGCCAACATCAGTGCATCATACAAGATATTCTTCATATTCATATTTTTGTAGGCTTTGGTGAGCTCACTAGAAACAAAGATCAATGAAACTGAGAAGAAGTTTGAAGAGACTAGTAGAATCAGTGAGGAAAGGCTGAAGAAGTCCATGGATGCTGAGACTAAGATAATTCAGTTGAACAATTCAGTGCAGAGGTTTTTATAAATATTTTAAAACTTTCTAAGATATACCTTACCTTCCTGTATCTTTTTACAAACTATATGGTTGCGCTGATTTATGTTCTCATTTTCTGGTTTTGTTTCTTAATTCATTTGATGCTCATCAATATGGTGACAGGCTCAAAGAGAAACTTTCTAACGTGGAATCTGAGAACCAGATTTTGCGACAGCAGACCTTATTGCATTCCTCAGTGAAATCCATATCTGAGCATTCATCAATTCCAACAACTCCTACCAAACATGTAGTCATGTGTTATGCAACTATGGTCTATTTCTTACCTATTTTTATTTTCATCTGTCCCTTATACTCTTATTGTCTTTAATGACAGAATTTGGAGAATGGCCATCATCATGTTGAAGATCCTAAGGTAAAGTGTGTTTACTATATGTAAGGATCTCATCTGTGTGCAGATTGCAACATCACTAGTGATGCTTAGCATCACCTAAACTCCATCTATCTTTTGGAACCTCAGAGTGCCCCACCAGGTATCAAGGACTATGAGAATGCTGATGCTAAGTTGAGCAAATTTCATGCTGAGAGACAACTTGTGAGTGCTTTATATTCCACCAAGCTAAGTTATTATTGCACTTCTCACTCCTTTTGATGTGCTATCTTTCTTCACAGGAGAATGTTGGTGCCCTAATCAGTTGTGTCAGCAGAAATATTGGGTTTAGTCAGGGAAAACCAGTAGCTGCATTAACTATATACAAATGTTTTCTTCACTGGAAATCCTTTGAAGCTGAAAGAACTAGTGTGTTTGATCATCTCATCCAGATGATTGGGTCTGCGATTGAGGTAATCTACAAGTTTATAGAGTTCTATTTTCTAATTTGTGTAATTCTGTTTTTTCAAGTTCTTTTAGATATCTCAAACATAGTATGGGTTCTGGAGATTTCATCCATTTCCTTGACTACAGTACTATGATATACTAGACTTTGTCCGTGCAGTTACCAGACAGATACTACTGGTTATTATTGGTTTGACCAAACACTAAAATTACTGTTAAAATAATGATAATAATGTAAAACTAACATTTCAAATATCTTTGAATATTAGGTACAAAGGAAAATGACAATGCTTTGAAGGCAATATTAATCTGTAGTATGCATTACCATTGTCCATAAGCAAATAGTATAAATTCACCATCCTACCACTGTCTTGGGAAACATATCAATTAGCTCAATTTTCTGGTGTGCTCCATCTGGTGTGTTTAACTTTACCCTTGGTTATTTACATAATCTCTTGTGCTGGTTTGGTTACACCTGAATTTTTACCTTTTTGTGAATTAGATAGTCTATAGTTTGGCTGAATATCCTTTTTGTGAATCAGATAGTCTAAAGATCAGCTGAATATTTCGCACTGAAACAAATCCTTTTATTCATTACTCAAATAGGTTGGGTCTTTCATATGTTGGTACTGATAATCTTGTTTAGTCCAAACTCAAATCCTTTAAGTGAATCATGTACTACATCTGACTATGATTTCTTTTCCTGTAATATGCCTGAAGACTAATATTATAATCTTATGATTGGTCACTGGTATGAAGTATGGATAGTCAAACTACATATTCAAGAAACTGATGTCAGTGGGGAAGCTGCCTCTTTCGTATTCTGCTTTGTTATTTGATACCAATTATATTGCCACCTCATATATGTTATCACATATTCTTGGTATTTTTGTGTCATTTGCTCTTTAGCTCTATGCATTGTTCTTTTAATTTTTCTAGATTTGATCACTTCTCACTCTGAAATCATGCAGAATGCATTTAGATTTATGGGAATTCGGTCAATTTCAAGAAAAATGTGAAATCTAATGAGTTTCTTGTATAGTCACAATTAAATGATTATTCCTGATCTGTAGTTCTACTTGCATGAAATTTTAACATGTTTGTTTTAACTTTTAACTATTTGTTTTTGTTCATTGGTCTGCATTATGTGTTTCAATTTAGTGTAATTTGCCTTACAGAATGAAGAGTCCAATAATCATCTTGCTTATTGGCTATCAAATGGTTCAAGTTTGTTGTTTTTGCTGCAAAAAAGCATTAAGCCTCCTGGTGTGGCTGGAGCTAATCCACATCGAAAACCTCCTGTTCCCACGTCATTATTTGGGAGAATGACTCAGGTATGTAACAACTACTATGTTTTCTGATGCTCTGTTTTATTATGTGACTTTGTTGTGTTCTTTATCTTTTGGGTAATTAGTTGGATAAGAACTAACAGTCTACATTATTCATCATCACCAGTCATTTCGTTCTTCAGCATCTTTTACCAACCTTGCTGTGGATGGCCTGGATGTTGTGCGCCAAGTTGAAGTAAAATATCCTGCCTTACTTTTCAAGCAGCAGCTGACAGCTTATGTGGAGAAGATGTATGGAATGATCCGAGACAATGTGAAAAAGGATTTGTCTTCTTCACTGTCATTGTGTGTACAGGTATTATGCATCTTGTTGTGAAATATATTCTAATTGCTGGAAATTAAGTTCCTATTTTAATAGCTGCACATTTGATTTTCAGGAATAGCTATTCCTTTTCTGACGTCTAACAGAATAGTTAATCCTGCATTTAGTTGCAAATTGAACCTGGAATTGAGTACCAATTCTTACTGAATTGTTATTCCTACTCAATCCTTCTTGGCTCCCTTATACCAAACTCAGGAATACTTATTCTAATATGTTAAAATTGTTATCCACCATGAATCATTCAATTCCCTATGAATAACTATTCTATTTCTTATTTATTCCATTGTGTGGACAGAACCAGATCTTGATTCTTGAGTGGCTGCAGTTGTAGCCTCTAATATTTACCACAGTAATGAAATCCACACTGTGAATTGTTATTATATAAATGTTTTGGCTGTTGATGTTGAAATAGCAATTGATGACCAAGACTGCTTAAATATTACAAAAATGGTAAAATCAATTCATGAACCATCTAATCTATTCTATGAACCAAACTAAAGAATACATATTCCTATCCTATTTCAAGCATTTGCATTCACTGGAAAAAAAAAACGTTATTCCCTATAAATTCCAGTCCATGAAACAAGCAGGCTATAAATATTTTGACACTTTAGATGTTCTTTCTCACAGAATTTTAATATTTTCATCAATTTAATTGTTGATATAATTATGTTTCTGGTATATTATAAGTAACTTCTGCCCGTCCATTTTCCTCATTGGCATAGGCTCTGATGATGCCCTAGGTGTGGCTATAAGCTGTAGAATCCTAGCAAAGGGTCACTATTTTTTCTTAATCACTCTGCATCTATTGGTTGAATCATGGCCAATGTTTATTGATTTTTGCAATTAGGCTCCACGAACAAGGTCAAGTATGTTGCATGGCTCTGCAAGTTCATCTGGAAACCAAGTACAAAGTAACAACTGGAAGACCATTGTTGAGTGTTTGGATGACCTTCTCCAGACGTTGCAAGGAAATTATGTAAATTATCTTTTCTGATGTGGTACGATACTTGTAATTTTTTGTTTGAAACTTAAGGTTGAACCCGTTCTTTTCAGGTTCCTTCTATTCTCATTCAGAAGATAATTATGCAGATTTTCTCATACATAAATGTACAATTATTTAACAGGTAACTAATTGTAGTTAAATCTCTTATTTATTATAAACACAAAATGTAACTTCTTTCTTGTGGCAGTTTGCTTCTTCGCCGTGAATGTTGTTCCTTCAACAATGGAGAGTATGTTAAATCTGGTTTATCTGAGTTAGAATTGTGGTGCACAAAAGCAAAATCTGAGGTAATAAATATGGCAAGAGTTGTCTACTGTATTCTGATGATCCATCTGAAGTTTTGCTAATTGTAGTATGCTGGATCATCCTGGGATGAGCTTAAGCACATAAGACAGGCTGTTGGTTTCTTGGTATGTAATTTCTTTTATCAGCTGGTGCACTATTATATATGATGTTGCTATGATTCTTCCCAAGGATTTTTTACCTGAGTTTATTTTTCGATACTGAATTGGAATACTGATCATGTAATCTAGGTTTCAAACAGAGCATATTTTCTTTTTAAGACAATATAACCTCTTACATCATGGAAGATGCTACATTGTAATTTCTTGGAATTTTGGTTTTGTTAAGAGCGTTTTTCTGCCAATCATCACATTTTTACCAGAAAACATAATTTCCAATAGTTGCTAGGTACATTATCTTTTACGTTGTTTGCTGTTTTGGTAACAAACATTTTCTCCTGTGTAGCAAAGGACTGTATCTCTTTGTGAGGAGAGAGAGGCAATGACTTAATGCATGACTATATTTGTCTCTTCTAGTTTTGATCCTATGAGGATTACTTGTTTTGTTTTTTTTATATAATTCCATGTCCATATGAATCTTCCTCAGCCTATTTATGATATTGTCCAAGTCATTAGTTACTATGCTACTCTTTGTATGATGTGATACTTAAATGTGATTTTTATTGCTTTGTCAGTGTTGGCTAGGATAGTAGATCTCAGAACTTTTTTGTTTTATTAAGACAATATATTGACTATGTAGCAGTATACAATAGAATAATCTGCATCTAAACTGCAAAGTTGAGCCAAAGTAGAAAGACTGCCGATACAGAATGATGAAAGGTTCTGGATGTTTACTAGTAAACATTGGGTAGGGATGATGCCTCTGTGTCCGATCACACAAGTTTCTCACAATTACATTTTCCATCCTAAAGGCCACTGACTATTGTATGATTAAGCTGCATCGTTCTGAAGTTGTCAGTCATATTCCATTATCATAATAACTCTGTAAATTTGGTAGTAAATTGTTATAGTAAAGGTAGCTAATAGTAGAGTTTCTATCATTGACTGAACTCTGCATGATTCAAGTTCCAGTTTGATAAATAAGAATAAACTCTTGATCAATTTTCCTTTTCTTGGAGCCCTGCAATATTTAATAATTGGTAGAAGATCACTTTACTGACATTGCATGCGTGTTCATTAAAAAAGGCCATGTCAACTCTAGAAGAAAAAAAATGTATTCAAATGAAAAGGTAATAATAATTTTTGTCCTCCAATTGCAACAACAGAAAAAAAATGTTATATGCAATAATTAACCTATCTGAAATCATGAAAATGGTTTGCAGCATATCTGGCAGGAGATGCAGAAGAATTCTGCATCTAAACCACAAAGTTAAGCTAAACACTTGGAAGAGTACTGAATTCAATATGAATTAAGCTTCTGGATATTTATTACTAGTCATAATGTGAACGTGATTGGGTAGCTAATAACAATTTCATCTTGTTACCGTTGATTCCATCCTTGCTTGCACTATAATTGTGCTGCATTTTCCTTCTCTTCCAGAATGCGACTTTGGATTTCAATAAGTCTAAGCTTTTTGCTGGGATCCCAAGTGTGTTTGGTACCCCCTAGATGGGGTTAGAGATCCCCTCTCACACTTCTTTGAATTCACCGCCTCAAATCATGCACTTGTAGATCTAAATCTAGTGTCTCTATAAAATAACCTTCCATTGTAAGCTCAAGTAGTGGAATCCTTGTTTTCTTTGGTAAAACAACACAAGCAAACAAAGATAGAAAAGAGTTATTTAGCATGGTTTGGCATAACGCTACTTAAATGGAGAGAATTCGAGTATATCATATGAGAGTAAAAGCACAATAAAATAACAAATTGTTGTCCTCACCTTGTACAAGGGATCACATAATCCTTCCTACCCTTTCTCAACAATGATAATGAAAGTGAGAAACCTCACTTGTAGCAATTTCCAGACATTAAAACAACCCCCTTAAGAATATTTTTTTGTTAATGCAAGTGTTTAGGTCTCCTATAGCCTTCAAACACACCCCCACAGCATTTTCTAAATCTGAAAGACTCCATCATTGAGAAATTTGCTGCCCCAATGTTGTCCCAGCTGTCATCATGCTAAAAATCATCCAAAAAACCTAAAATAGGGTTATTTGGTATTGGGCCATAGTTGGGACTGCTAAACCCAATACAAAACTAACGTGTATATCTTTGTTGTTGAGATTAGAGCATTCTGAAGCACGAATGGTATCAAGTCCAATTTGATAGAAGCAAAGGCCCAAGAGACCAATGCTAGTTCTTTAAAATTGTTGGAGTGAGGAAAAATCATTATCATTCTCATGTTTGCGTTTTTTATATCATATTCAGGTCATATTCCAGAAATCTAGGATTTCCTACGACGAGATAGCTCAAGATCTGTGCCCGGTAAGACCAAAGGGATTTGTGTTATTATCCTGTAGAGTACATTTGATGTGGTAATGCTCTTTTAGTTGGCACCAATGGGAATGGTTGAGTTGTGCCATGGTATTGCTAATGTCAGCCTTTTCTTTTTCATACAGGTTCTCAGTGTGCAGCAACTTTATAGAATCTGCACACAGTATTGGGATGACAAGTACGACACAAAGAGTGTCTCGTCAGAGGTATTCTTTCATTAGTAATTCTTCCTTTAAAGTACCTCTTGATTTCTATCAGAGATCATTCGCTTTTAGACAGTAATTTGATCAAAACAGTTTTTGATAATTTTTTAAAGAAAAAACTATTGAAAGAAACTAATCTCTACTACCAGAGTTTTTTTTCTTTTTCTTTTGGAGTTATATTTTCTAGTTATTGTTAGATAATGGCTCTTAAGTGTTTATTCTTTGATGCAATTTTCAAGGTTCTTTCAAACATGCGGGCACTTATGACCGAAGATTCTAACGGCGCAGAAAGCAGCTCCTTCTTGTTAGATGACAATTCTAGGTAAAAGAATGTACTTTCCATAGATAAGGACTTGAACGTAGTAGTTAAATCGTTCATGGTAACTTGACATCCTTGTTGTATCTTGGTTGCAGCATGCCATTCTCAGTCGATGAGTTGGCTACTTCTTTACGTGCAAAGGATTTCTCAGAGGTCAAACTAGCTGAGGAGCTCCTCCAAAACCCAGCCTTCCAATTTTTAGAGTGAGGCTTAAGGGTTTTTGCCGCGCCATTCAAGTGGTTGATATTCATCGATCGTAAAATACTGTAAATTCATTCTTTCTCATTATTTTTTCCCATTCTCCCTGTCAAATTGTAAACAAAAAAAATGAAAAAGAAAGAAAGAAAAGAAAAATGTTTCAATCACATAGATGTTTAGGATTGCCATAGTGAGTCAAGATGTGCATCAGCATTCTTGCCATTAGGTTCTTGTCTCTGGTTCTCGGTGACATTATTTGATTCTTGGTTCAGTTCACAAAACTGGGAAGGCCAGGAAGTGGGGAATGCCTAATAATATTCCTTTCTCCTATATTATATAGTTGTATAAAAACATTACAGTGAACAAAAAAAATTTGTTTAACATGATTCTTTATTATAGTAACATAAATTGTCTTTTCATCTTGATCGAAATGATGGCCTTTACTAGGAAGAAGGAAGATATAGAGAATTTGGGATTTGGAAGGACAAGTGATATGAAAAAATGATGCAGATTTGCAGTTCAACACTCAAAGACATGTATCTAAGACAGCCAAATGAGGAGGTCAACGTAAACTTGTGTTATCCTCTTCAAATAGCCAAAGATAGTTTCTCAAGGAAAAAAACAAAGTTAAGGCACAAATTTTCTTTTAAACAATTTTAAAAGTTGCTTCTAAAAGTGTCCCTGACCTATAAAATTTTATCTTTTTTTATTATAAATGGCACATTTACATGTTTTATGTTTACTGAAATGTTACTCAAACTTTTTTCAAAAAAAATTATGCATTTTAAGAAATATATAAAATATTTTAATATTCAACTAAATTTTAGTCTAACGATGCTTATGGCTTTTAGCTAAAATTAAAAACTATATTAGGAGTTTTAAAAATAAATACAATCATTCAAAATAAAAAAAATAGGCTAAGGATCTTATGCGCACATTATGTGCGGATCCAAATTTTTTTTTTTGCTTAATACTATAATCCAATCTCTAAATTTTAAATGACTTAATCGCAAATAAAAAATAATAATAAAAAAAATCTGCTATTGTACATATCCGCAAGTTTGTACCTGAAGATTTATTGATTACGTTGTAGGTACGCACCCTGTAAACACCTAGTATAATTTTTTTTTAAAAAAAAATTAGAGATTAGGGTTTAAGATATAGGATTTATAGTATGGTATTTAAGCTACAGAAATTGAAAAGTGTATATCATAAAGTGTGTGTTACGTGTATGTATGTATATAGAGAGAAATAATACCCTACATGAAATTTTATTTCGATTTAATTTTTTTTTTATGTTTAATACTATATGATCCGGTGGTAAGAACGGGGGACCCTCGTTGGCGGGAGGTCAACGACACGTGGAGGTCAATGGTCAACAGGGTCAACCCCAAGGTCGTGCCGAGCGGCCAGAGGTCGTGCCGAGCGGGTAGAGGTCGTGCCGAGCGGGTAGAGAGCCGACCAAACGTTCGGCCGGCCGAACATCCAGCCATGGGTCTCCACTGCCGGACGAAAGACAGCTCGACCAGGGGTCGGGTTTCCGATGCTCAAGGTAAAAGAGTCTCTGTGCCGAGCGGATAGGCTGTTCGGCCGAGCCACAAGACAATAGGGTGCAATCCCATCCGAGCACATGAGCGGGGCTCCCCCGCCCGGTCTGAGGTATCGGAGCATGCCCGGAGGCAATGAGCGCCGAGCGGCTGGTCCGCTCGGCACGGGAATAAACAAGTGGCGCAAAGGGACAAAAGGGGCAACTGGTAACATCATCCTCGAGACACCTGCCACCGACAAACAGCACGGTCGGCGGCCGGAGCGGACAGAGTATCGTACGGTGGAAGTTTTCACTGTCACATCAAAGATATGCTCGGACGATTGCGGAATGGAGTCAGACATGCTTTTCTGACACAACCCTACTGAGGTATGTTTAGAGAAACGTGCACGCATCGAGAAGCGTGCCCGCATCTCCCCGGGGTCCTATATAAGGACCCCTAAACTTCGACGAAGGTATGCAATTCTCATCACTGTAGCCACAGTAACTTTGCCCCCATTCTTTCTCGTTGCCTGACTTGAGCGTCGGAGGGTCGTCGCCGGGGAACTCCTCCCGGCTCGACTTCTTTGCAGGTTCGCCGGAGGTCTACATCATCATCAAAGGACAACGGAGAGTGCCACGTCCCCAGCGTCCATCGATTCATTGCTCGGACAGGATCACTATAGGTCAATCCCTAAACCTTAAACGTAAAACCCCAAATGTCATACCCTCAAGCAAAAAAAAAAAATGAAACCATGCTATCGCAGACAAAGTCCGCAGGGACCGTCTGCAACATACATTTTATATAGATATGCATCTAATTTAGACGTCCAATATGAGTGACTCACATCTAACAAAACACTGATTTTTTATTTTTATTTTTTGTTTATTTTTTTAAAACTCCCGGTTATGCCAATTAGATTTTGTAGGGGTTAAATGTTGAGTTATAGTATTAAGTAAAAAAAAAGGGAAAAAAATTAAGTGCTCAATGGGTAACTAGATGTGCAGAATAACAATATATATATATATATATATATATATATATATACTACGGACGGTCCCTGCAGACTTTATTTGTGATAGCATGTTTTCAAGTTTTTTTTTTGTTTGCGAGTATATCATTTAGGATTTTACCTTTAGGGTTTAGAGATTAATTATAGTATTAAGCATAATAAATTTTTAAATCGAAGAAAAGTTTAGATGCTTACGGGATGTACGACATAAAGTACTTAGAGTATCATATCTCTCTCTCTCTCTCTCTCTCTCTCTCTCTCTATATATATATATATATATATTCTATCCTATATATATATATATATATTCTATCTTGCAGAACTTGCTTGTGGTTTTAGTGTGGCGAGCTGATGTGGCACATTCCACGTCATCCGCATGAAAGACAAAAACTCAGAGCAATGGTAGAAATTTTTTATCTTGTGTCAAACCCTCTTCCTCGCCTTCCTCTCCGTAAATCCTAGCCGCTCCTCCCTCTCCGAATTGAAGAAGCGCCTCTCTTGCCACGAATATGCCTCCCTCACCGGAGCTACTGGACCTACGCGAGCTCTCCTACGATGAGCGACTCTCTCGCTGTGATCAGCCCTCCACACCAAACAACATACGAGAGATCTCTCTTGTAGCGAGTTTTCTCTTGACCTCCCTCTCTCTCCACGACTTCTCCACGGCTCCTCTCCAATTTCTTCACCTCTCTACCACGAGCTCTAATTCCAGCGGATCTAGGGTTTCCCCGCCCGCCGCTCCTCCCTTTCGCAAGGGTTCCCAGCCTCCCTCGCCACGAGCTCCAGAACCACGGAGCTTGGGCTTTAGCCTCCCTCTCTGCCGGTGATGCATGACGGAATCCAGCCTCTCCTTTGACAAGTTTTCGCCTCCCTCTCTGCTAGCGGAGCGCAATAGTTTTTGCCTCCCCACCGCCCATCCCTTTCTCGCTTCTAGTTTCTTGCGCATAGAAGCTATGTGGTTTTGGACTAGGGTTTCGCCTCCCTCTTTGCCGACGATGTGCGACAGAATCCAGCCTCTCCAATCTCTTACAAAGTCATTCCTGTAGTTTACGGTTTGTTTTGCTTATGAACGTGCTTGAAACATTTTGTTAACTTCATTCCCATACTTTTATGTACTTTTATGATTTGTGTTTATTTTAGTTTATTGTTCATTTCAAATTGTAAAATCTAAATTGAAACAAAATTTGAAGTTGACGGTGGTTTAACATTTCACTGAAGTTGACAATAGTTGCATAAGTTGAAACAAAATTCATATGCTTCTGTTATTTTCCTTTTAGAAATTGCATAATTTGTTCATGTTGGAGTAATCCCGATGGTCCACGGGACCATGTGTTTTGGTGTTTGGGCAAAGGGTTTAAGTTAGGTTCACCCTTGTATTTGATATGTGTATTTGAGTTGTGCAGGTTTGCAGGATACACATGTGACTCAGGTTGATGGCTTCGGGTCCGGTGAAGGATGGAGCATCCGAGGGACCGTGGACAAGACAGCGAGGACAAGAGCCAAGGGAAGCGACTTCGAGGCATACGCGAAGGATGACATTGGGGACGAGCCGCGGGCTTGAATGCATCCGAGGGACGAGAGCCAAAGGAAGTAGGCTTGAAGGCAAAAGGTCAAAGCTGCAAAGGAAGAATCAAATGAGTCATAAGGGTGAGGGTACGAGTGCACGAGAGATTGTACTCGGAGTAAAATCCTAGTTTTTAGGATTTTACTGTAGCAGTACTGTAGCAGTCGACTGCATGTTTTAGCAGTCGACTGGGGCAGTCGACTGGCAGCGAACAGAATGTGTGGAATCGAGCCGTTGGGATGTAACGGTCGAATTTCCACAGAGGGCAGTCGACTGCATGTTTTAGCAGTCGACTGGTAGGCGGGGTTTTCCAACCCGTGGCCTATAAAACCAAAGCTTGGGAGCTTGGTTTGAGTTGACGAAATAGAGGTGGTTAATCTCTATTAGTAGTCTACCTGTGCCCTAGCGTCAAAGGAGCTCTTGTGAGGGTTGTGGTGAGGTTTCTCCACCCACAAGGAGGTTTGAGCTAGCCGGAAGTTTTCCGGGGAGTAATCCACCGAAGGATCGGGATCGTCCACCTTACGGACACGCCGTGGAGTAGGAGCTTTATCTCCGAACCACGTAAATGATCGTGTAGCTTGGTTTGCATTCTTTCCTTTAGTATTTAGCTTTCTACTTGTTTTGTTTGCATTTCCGCTTGCGCACTAACGTTGTAGAAAGAAGCGAGTATTTGGGGGCGCCGTCTATCCAACCCCCCTTCAAGCCGGCCGTCCGATCCCCAACAAGTGGTATCAGAGCGAGGACGCTCTCCATAGGACTAACCGCCAAGGAAGCAAGAAGATGACCTACTTGATAGAACCATCGAAGTTCGAAGGAGGAAGCTTATGGGACATCACCTTTTGGATGGTGAAGATGAAGAACTTTTTCGAAACGGATTGGGACACAATGATGGTGGTGGAGGAACCATTCGAAGTCCCAAAAGACAAGAAAGGGAAGAAGCTCCGACCACGACATTGGACGGAGGAGCAAATCACACGGTCAAAGGCAAACGATAAGGTAATATCAATTTTGGTAGATATTTTGCCTTCTAACGTGTTAAGTGATGTAGGTGAGTATGAAAATGCCCATGAATTATGGAGCAAAGTGAAGAAATTTCCATGGGAGGAATTTTTGCCTACACAAGAAGAAGAAGAAAAATCCGAAGAAAGTGATGAAGTGGTCCAAGAGGAGAAGAAGGACCAATCGGATGTGGAGCCCAAGGAGTTGGGTTTAGTAGCTCAAGAAGAGGAGGTGGAGCAAACGGAAGTTGAGTCACGCTCAATATCCGAGGAGGAGAAGGAAGATGAGGTATCATCTACATCCTCAAGAATTGAAGAAGATTCCAAGACAAGTGAAGAAGAAGAAATCTTGGAAGAAGTCAACCTAGTGAGCACCTCCACCGAAGTGAAGTCAAAGAACAACATAATTTGCTTCGGATGTAATGAGAAGGGACACTACAAGAGTAGGTGTCCAATGAGTAAGAAGAAGGTATCTCCTAAACTCAATTCAATTCCTTTAGAATCTAATTTGAGTTGTAGGAAGAAGAAGGAGAAGAAGCACATTAGATGCTTCACGTGTGGAGAACTTGGACACTACCACACAAGATGCTCGAGGAAGGGAGAGTTCAAGAAGTTGGAGCATCTAAAGAAGTGGGAGAAGAAGAAGAGGAGCTCAAGTCAAGGGGGAGCTTCAAGGGTAAGGGAGGTATACCCTAATTTGAAGTGTAATTCAAATTCAAATTCTTATGTTCCCATGCATGCTAGGAATAATTGTTATTATTTACCCATGCAAAATTTTGGATTTAAATATCATGATAGGAATAGGGTTAATGTAGATCAAAACCCTAGGAAATCTATGCATGAAAAATCTAGAAACAATAGACCTAGGGAGACCCAAGGCATTAATCCCAAGAAGGGGAGACACATGCCTAGGTTGGGTAGGTCTAGGAATGTCCAATTTGGACAAATTAACTCTAGGGTTAGAAACCTAGAGAAGGAGAATCAAGCTTTAAGGGGAAAGCTTGATAAGTTGGAACAATTCCTTAAGAGATTCAATGTTGGATCTAAGGAATTAAGGATGATGTTGGGTAGCCAAAGACCCAATAATGATAGATCGGGCTTGGGATACCGATCTAGTCCCTCCAAGGTCAATGAGAGTTCATATGCTAGGGTGGCAAATGATCATGGCAAGGGAGAGGTCTCCAAGGCTAAGGGAAAGTCTTATGCTAGGGTTGCATATGACTATAGCAAGGAGAAGTCAATTAATGGCAAGGGAAAGTCATTTAATGGTAAGAAGAAATTAACCAAGGACAAGGTGTCCAAGGTTAAGAAAGTTACGTTTGTAGGCCAAGTGTCACCGGGGGTGGATCGATGTGGCCTAGCCATTGTGGAAGAGTCACCTAGGGAGGTGGCTAAGGCTAAGAGCTCTAGGGGGAGCTCAAAGAGTCAATTTGGGACCCATGGCCAATGGATCTCAGGTGGGTTCTACTTGGGGGTCTAGAGGAGCCATAGAGTGTGCCAAGTGGTTTAGAGACGGACTTGAGTCTCAAACCTAGGGAATTGGCACACATGGTTTATGTTTCATGCAAGAAATATGACAATTGGGGTCATATTGCATGATAATTGGTTTTGGAAGTATAGATGCCATATAAACCAATGCTAGGGATGCATTGTGGGTTGGTATGGGCAAATACATCAAGAGGAAGCCAAAACTAGGACTTTAGGTCAAGGTTCAATTGAACTTTTAGCTAGTTTTGTGTTTTGTGTCAATCTTGGGATTGGTGATAGATATATTTTTATATATATTTTCCCAAGTAGATATTGATATAATAGACCTCTCCACAAAATTTGGGGATTTTTGAGGTCTGTGGAATTTCTGGCGCATTTCTGAAGTTGGCCGGAAAAGGCTGATTTTTCATGAATAGTGTACCGGTCGACTGGTAATAGTAGATTTGAGCACATAATGTCTCTGTAAGCTCGTTTTCATGGGGGCAGTCGACTGATACCAGTCTGAAAGTGTTTTCAGCACTAGATTTTGACCGGGTCAGCTCATATAGATGTATGGGATCCATGGGTGATACATACATGAGTTTAGGGTCATTTGGATGACAAGTTTTCAATAATTGGGATATTGTTGGAGAACTTTTTGGATGTTAGGCAAAGCGGGAGAAGTAAGGTTTAATTAGGAAAACCTGAAAGTACCTTTGTGTAGGGGGAGCCTTGGGATAGGTTCTTAAAAAGCCCGTTGTAAAAATCCTAGCTCAATGGAGAGCTTAGGTAAAGGGGGAGCCTTGGGATAGGTCCTTCAAAAGCCTTATGTGGAAAATCCTAGCTCAATGGCAGCTTAGGTGTAGGGGGAGCCTTGGGATAGGTTCTTAAAAAGCCCTGTGCATTGTTTCGGCGGTTGCCAAGTGTGTAGCCTTGGCAACGTAAGTCCATTCGGCGGAGTAAGTCCAAGTGTGTAGCCTTGGCATCGTAAGTCCATTGTATTAGCATGTTTATTTGCTATTTGTTTTCCCTAACTTAAACGTATTGCCAAACACCAAAAAGGGGGAGATTGTTGGAGCAATCCCGATGGTCCACGGGACCATGTGTTTTGGTGTTTGGGCAAAGGGTTTAAGTTAGGTTCACCCTTGTATTTGATATGTGTATTTGAGTTGTGCAGGTTTGCAGGATACACATGTGACTCAGGTTGATGGCTTCGGGTCCGGTGAAGGATGGAGCATCCGAGGGACCGTGGACAAGACAGCGAGGACAAGAGCCAAGGGAAGCGACTTCGAGGCATACGCGAAGGATGGCATTGGGGACGAGCCGCGGGCTTGAATGCATCCGAGGGACGAGAGCCAAAGGAAGTAGGCTTGAAGGCAAAAGGTCAAAGCTGCAAAGGAAGAATCAAGTGAGTCATAAGGGTGAGGGTACGAGTGCACGAGAGATTGTACTCGGAGTAAAATCCTAGTTTCAGGGTTTTACTGTAGCAGTACTGTAGCGCTACTGTAGCAGTACTGTAGCAGTCGACTGCATGTTTTAGCAGTCGACTGGTGCAGTCGACTGGCAGCGAACAGAATGTGTGGAATCGAGCCGTTGGGATGTAACGGTCGAATTTCCACAGAGGGCAGTCGACTGCATGTTTTAGCAGTCGACTGGTAGGCGGGGTTTTCCAACCCGTGGCCTATAAAACCAAAGCTTGGGAGCTTGGTTTGAGTTGACGAAATAGAGGTGGTTAATCTCTATTAGTAGTCTACCTGTGCCCTAGCGTCAAAGGAGCTCTTGTGAGGGTTGTGGTGAGGTTTCTCCACCCACAAGGAGGTTTGAGCTAGCCGGAAGTTTTCCGGGGAGTAATCCACCGAAGGATCGGGATCGTCCACCTTACGGACACGCCGTGGAGTAGGAGCTTTATCTCCGAACCACGTAAATGATCGTGTAGCTTGGTTTGCATTCTTTCCTTTAGTATTTAGCTTTCTACTTGTTTTGTTTGCATTTCCGCTTGCGCACTAACGTTGTAGAAAGAAGCGAGTATTTGGGGGCGCCGTCTATCCAACCCCCCTTCAAGCCGGCCGTCCGATCCCCAACAGTTCAATCAAGTTTAGAGTTTAGAAATTGCATGTCTAGTTAATTGAAACAATTGCTGTTTATTTTGTAATAAGTTGTAGTTTTTATTTATTTATCTACTTATCTATTGTCAAATATAATGTGAGGGCGCCTAGAAATGGAAGAAAATAGAGTTTATGATTCTCTCTCTCCCCTTTAAATGTCTGTTCTGCCCCTCTATCTTTTTTGATTTTTTTTAGTTTTATTTTTAAATTTAATTTAATTTATTAATTTTTTCATTCATACTTATATATTTTTAAATTTCTATTTAATTTTAATTTTTTAATCAATTTTATTTATTATTTTTCATTAATACTTATATATATTTATTAATTTATTTAGTTTTATTTTTTAATTAATTTTGTTTATTA
This sequence comes from Zingiber officinale, assembly GCF_018446385.1. Lineage (NCBI taxonomy): Eukaryota > Viridiplantae > Streptophyta > Magnoliopsida > Zingiberales > Zingiberaceae > Zingiber > Zingiber officinale. The sequence continues at coordinate 19,238,277 of NC_056004.1, forward strand.
TTTTTCATTAATACTTATATTTTTTAAATTTTATTTAAGTTTTATTTATTATTTTTTAATATTTATTTAGTTTTATTTCTTTAATTAATTTTGTTTATTATTATTATTATCAAATTTTTTAATTTTTTTTTTATTTTATATAGTTTTTAAATTACTCTCTTCCTGTAAATTATCTTTCTAATTTGATACTTAAATTACCCCTCATCCAACTATTGACACATGTCATAATCTTCTCTCCCTTTAAATTATCCCTCTCTCCAACCATTGACACATAACACATGTCAGAATCTCTCACCCTCTTTAAATTACCCATCCTCCAACCATGTCAATGGTTGGAGGGAGGGATGATTTAAAGGGAGAGAAGATTATGACATGTATCAATAGTTGGATGAGGATAATTTAAGTGTCAAATTAGGAAGGTAATTTACAGGAAATGAGTAATTTAAAAATTATATAAAATTTAAAAAATTAAAAAAATTTGATAACAATAATAATAAATAAAATTGATTAAAGAAATAAATATTAAAAAATAATAAATAAAATTAATTAAAAATAAAACTTAAATAAAATTTAAAAAATATAAGTATTAATGAAAAATAATAAACAAAATTAATTAAAAAATAAAACTAAATAAATTAATAAATTAAATTAATTAAAAAATAAAAACTAAATGAAATTTATATAAAACTGAAAAAATAAGTATTGATAAAAAATAATAAATTAAATTAATTAAAAAAGAAAATTTAAAATATACTGAGAGTTATTTTTAAACAAAATTAATTAAAAAATTAAAATTAAATAAAAATTAAATGAAATTAAAAAAAAAGGAAAAAAACAGAAGAGGGGGTTACATGCGTCATTTGGCAGGGAGAGAGGGGAGAAAAAGAAGGGTGTGTGTCAGATCGGGAGGGGGGAAAAGCAGCTCTCTTATGATTAAGATTTCATTCCCCAAGTTGCAGATGATCGAAAGTCAAAAATTAGAATGGAATTCCCATCTCTAGAGGATGCATATTCATTCTATAACTAATATGCACGAGAAGTCGAATTTATTTCAAGGAATAGCACGAGCAGGAAAAATAAGATGACAAATGAAGTGACGTGGAAACAAATTGTTTGCTTTAAAGAAGGGCATACACAGATCTAATGTGAAACAATAAACATCCAAACCCTAATCAACTGACAAGGGAAAGAACATGTGACGCAGTTAGAACGAGTTGTAAATCAAATATTGCATTTGTCAAGAAACAGATGGGATCTGATTGGGTTGTCTGTAACTTCATAGAAACTCATAATTATCAGCTCTCAACTCCATCAAAGGTGTGCATTTGCTATACTCAATCGTAGTGTTTCGGTAGCCAAGAAAGCATTAACAAAACAATTTTCAGAGTCTAATGTACAAACTTGTCAACAAATACGTTTATTAGAGATTGAGTATGGAGGCCTTGAGCGGGTAGATTGCACAGAAATTGATATTAGAAATTTTGAGAGTAAAATTTTTGGAATGAAACCCCAAAACTTGAGTATTGATGAAACTCACCTCCTCCCTTGGGTTTTAATGGAATGAGAGTAAGAATTAAGTTTTGGAAGAAAATACCTTTAATATATTTGTTTAATTTTTCTTTCATTTCACTTTCTCTCTCCTTATTATCTCTCATCATATTCTCTCTCTCCTCATTCTATCATCACACTTTCTCTCTCAATCTCTTCCATCATTACTCTCTCTCATCATTTTCTCTCTCATCATGCTTTCTCTCCCATCACACTCTCTTTCCTCATTTTTTTCTCATCACACACTCTCTTTCATCACACTTTCTCTCTCCTTAATCCCTCCCATGACACACTTTCTCTTCTTATTCTCTCATCACATTTTCTCTCTCTTTATCCTCTTTCATTATATTTTCTCTCTCATCATATTTTCTCTCTTCTCATCCACTCTCATCATGTTCTCTCCCATTATAATTTAGATCAATTTTGTGTTTTTAGTCCCCAGGGCGTAGCACAGCTGGGGGTGCATGGTTTCGTGGTCGAAAGGTCCAGGGTTCGATCCTCGGAGTGTCATTGCCTAGGGTTAGCGTCCCGGCTATGCGCTTTCAGCTGTGTACTTGTATTTACCTCCCTCCATATCCGTGGGACCAGCTCTAGGGGGGCCGCTGATGTGGCGGTTCCACATGTTCTCTCCCATTATACTTTATTTTCTTATTTTCTCTCATCACATTTTCTCTCTATTTATTATTTCTCATCATATTTTCTCTCTATCATACTTTCTCTCTCATCATATTTTTTTCTCACATTCAACTGCTTCTCATATCTAATGTTTTCTCTTATTTTCCTCTAAGAGTAAAAAAGAAATTTTGATTTATTCCGATAGAAAATATTCAACTAACCAAACATTATTTTTAAGAATGATATCCATGTTCATACCTATTCCCATTCCACAATACTATGATTTTCATTCTCATTCCGATTCCTAGGAAAGAACCAAATGTCACCTCAGTTTTTTTTCTAAAATTACGAGACTGATTCAGATAACAGATTTAGTATGTGCTTTTAGGCTGATTATGTATCAAGAAGGGCATACAGTGTATTTGGTGATATAGTTATATTTGATATGACATATAACACCAACAAATATGACTTGATTTTGACACCATTTGTAGGAGTAAATCATCATCATCAGAGAATTCTTTTTAGTTGTGGATTTTTTAGTGATGACAAAATTGAATCTTTTGTTTGGTTGCTTACAAAGTTCTTAGAAAAAAGGTAGATCCGCTACCTTAGCGGCCCCCCTAGTGCCGGCCCCACGGATATGGAGGGAGGTTCATGCAGGTACACAGGCCATAGGCGCATGGCGGGGTAAACCCCAGGTCGTCAGTTCCTGAGAATCGACCCCTGGCCATTACGCCAGAGATACCATGCGCCCACCGTCTGTGCTACGCCCTGGGGGCTTACAAAGTTCTTAGAAGCTATGCCTAAAGGTGCACTAAATATTATCATCACTGAACAGGATCTTGTTATAACAAAAGCTATTGCATAAGTTTTTCCTCAAATAGTGCATCGATATTGTTTGTGACACATATTGAATAAATTTTCAGATAAATTAGACCCTTTGACTTTTTGAAACTACTATCACATTATAAAGAATGTTATTGTAAATTCTACAATGCCTGATGATTTTGAGAAGTCATGGGAAGAGACTATCAAGTATGCTAACTTAGAGAAAAATGATTAGTTGTCCTTAATATATGAATTACGACATATATAGGTGCTAGCACATTTTAGTCATATATTTTCTACAGAAATGCCAAGTAGTCAAAGATTTGAAGGCTCACATGTATTTTTTTAAAAAATATGTCTCAAATAAAAACTCATTAATAGATTTTATCACATGTTTTAATAGAGTACTGAGACACCAAAGACATAATGAATTAGTTGGGACCATATTAATATGAATAAGCATCCCAAGGTTAATACGATCTGGCCAATGAAAACTCAAATGGTTAAGTTATACACAAAAAAAATGTCTAGAGTTTCAAAGTGAAATGATCGAAAGTCATAGTTATTATGTGCAATAGACATTTATAGAAGTTGCCTCAGCGATTTACCATGTGATGAAATTTCAAAGTCCTTCCTCAAAATCAAGAGTGCTCACGCATAACAAACAAAGGAACTACATATCATGTAGTTGCATGAAATTTGAGTTTAAGGGCATTCCATGTACACATATGTTAGTTTTTTTTCATATCAACCAAGTGTTTCATTTTTCTAATATGTATATACTCAAACGATGGATGCAAGATGTAAAAGTTGGAGCAATATATGCTTTAGGGGAGTAAAATATCATTGATGATCTAAATTCAGAAAGGTATTTGACGTCGAGGCACTCGAGGTTATCCTATAAAACTTCAGTATTAATTGATGATGCATCTTTGAGTAATGAGAGAACAACCTTCTTGGATGAGCAATTCGATTGTATCTACAACAAGATTTAAGAGATGTCTATTAGTAGAACATACAGTGATAGAAGTTAAAGAAAGGAATCCATTGATGAGAGTCTTGGTATTATTGATCCTTCTGCAGTAAGAACTAAGGGATGTGGAAAGAGATTAAAATCATTAAAGAAGAAATCAACCTCAAATTCTAGGCTTTGTCGTGGATGCAGATATCGAAGAGTGTCATATGACAAGCGTAATTGCCCCAATTTACAACAAGAGTATGTGTCGATTAATTTTATATTTTTATTATATTTTTTCGTACAAACACAAATTTATTTTATTATATTTTATATATAAGAGATCAATTGAAGATAATAATCATATCAGTCTTGACTGTTGGAGTGTATACTAAAAGCCTAGCTTTTATAAACATTTATTTTAGAAATAAAAGAATCACATTGGTCAATATATGTATTTATTTGTTAAATGTAATTGTTCAATTAATTTATATAGTGGATAACATGGAGTGTGGTGACACACTCAGAAGATCATGTTGTCGGTTCTCTATAAATTATAAACAGTTGCTCACGACTAAGATGGAAAGGAACAAACCATCAGAATAGTTGTAGTGCAATTAAGTATTAGTTTATCTTGACTAATAAATTACACTGATACACTTTAAGTGTATTGAGTAGGACTATTTAGGTAAGTTCTTTTTGTACTTAGTAAAAGAACTAGACCTTAGTTATTATGGAAGTGTGTGCTCTTAATCCTAATATAATAACAAGCACATATATTTAATATTTATTTCTTTGACTTATCAAAGGGTGAGGTTTAGCTCGATAAATCAATATGCCCGATAAGTTGGGAAATGATATTACTTATAGTGTGTGTTGTTGATTATAGAAGGAATCTGTGTCCTACTTATCTAGGTTGAGAATGTTCCCAAGAGGAGCTCATAAGGATTGCCATGTTAAACCCTACAGGTGGACTTAGTCCGACATGACAATGAAGTTGAGTGATACTACTCTTGGAGCTAGATATTAATTAAGTGAGTTATCAGTAACTTTCTTAATTAGTGGACATTTGTAATCTTAAACACAGGGAGACTAACATACTCATGATAATAAGGAGCCCATAATGTAATTTGGGATTGGTGCGGTAGTGCGATAATAACTCTTTAGTGGAATGAGTTATTATCGATGAACTTGAGTTGTGTGTTCGGGGAGAGCACGAGATACTCAAGCTCATCAGAAGGCCAAAACCAATTTCTCCTCTAGGTCCCTGTCGTAGCCTCATTATAGTCTCAAGTCCATCCAAATGTAAGACTCTTCTTGGTGTCCAAGAAGGGGGTCGGACCATTGCTTGATGACCAAGCAATGGCCGGCCACATCCTCTTATAGGGGCCGGCCCTATTGCTTGGTGATCAAGCTTGTAGGGGCCGGCCAATATTAATTCAAATAGGAGGGTTGTTTTGAATTTTTAAAATCTTCTCTTTGTAGAAAACTATAAGTTTTAAAAGAGAGTTTTTAATTTTTAAAACTTTCCTTATTTGAATTTGGCCACATGTTTTAATAGAGAGTTTTAAAAGTTTTAAAACTTTCCTTTTTTAACCATCCTCATGGTTTAAGAAAAAAGGGAGATAAGTTTTAAAATTAAAATTTTCTATCATCATGTTAAAAAGGAAATTTTATAAGAGAGTTTTTAAATTTTAAAACATGATTTTAATTTTTAGAAACTTTTCTTTTTTAACTCCTACTTTAGAAAAGAGAGCTTGTAAAATTTTATAAGAGTTTTTTCTTGTAAAATTTTTATAAAAAAAATAATTCCTTTTTCCTCTTGATGAGGTGGCCGGCCACCTTGCTTAGTGCCCAAGCAAGGGGCCGACCATAATTAAAAATATAAAATCGTCACAAAAATTAATTTTGGTGATTGATTCAATCAAGAGGAAAGAAAATGAAAAATTAAAAGGAAAAAGGAAAAACTCTTGGATGATTTTTTTTTTTGTAAAAAGTTTTTCCTTATTTGCCTTGGGCAAGTAATATAAAAGAAGGGGTGAGGGGACTTCATAAGACACAACTCTTATTCTTTGACTTGGAGATCTCAAGTGGCCGACCCCCTTTTCTCTCCCTTCTCTTTTCCCTTTTGCTCTCTCTCCTTGGTGGTGGTGGTGGCCGGATTTTAGAGGAGGAGGAAGGAAGCTTTTGGGTGGTGTTCATCTTGGAGGATCGTCGCCCACACGACGTCTAAGGCGAGGCGAGGAATACGGCAGAAGATCTCGAGGTCATTAACTTACAAAGAGAAGGTATAACTAGTAGTTTTCTTCCACATCATACTAGTTATTTTCTTTGTAAGAATTCTAAATACAAGAGGCAATTAAATCTAGTTTTTTGAAATAGTTTTTTCGAGTTTGTGTTTTCTTCTTTTTCGAATTTGTGATTCGATTGTTCATTTTGGTTAACCTAGAGTTATTTAAGGAAATAAATATTAGCTTTCCTTAAAAGGTTTTGTTTAGGCGGTGGTGGTTGCTCCCATATCCAAGAAGGCCATGTACCTCGTCATGCAGTCTTGGAAGCCAATTTTAGAAATTAATATTTGTGAAATTAATAACTTAGGTAGATTTGAATCAATAGTGTTAAGTTCTACTTGCGATTCAAGTTTAAACCATTAAGAACAGATAAGTTAAATTTGGAATCAATGATGTTAAGTTCCGTCTGCGATTCCTAATTTAACTTCTAAAGAACACAATAGGTTATTTAAGGAAAAGTTCGACACTTGCACAAAAATTTTTTGTACAGTGGAACCAGTACGTTTTCCTAGGACTAACCAACATTGACGACACATATGAACCTGATTTGGGATCTATAATTGATACTATCAAAGATTTAATTTATTAAATTATAGTGATTTATTATTTATTGAGTAAATAAAAGTAATAAATTATCTTTATTGTTGCAGGTTCTAACATGTGCTAGGATGTTATAATTATCTATAGTTGGTATTCTTCTTTTGTTTGTATGTTTGATTGGTTTAATGTATTTCTTATATCGAGATGCTTGCATACAGTATACTTCTTGTTATTTGGTCGAAATTTTGGAATTACACTTGTTTGTTCTTTTTTATATAAATAGAAAGGATCTGAGGAACCTAACAGTTGGAGGTTGACCAAAGTCAACAATTATTGGAAATACATACTATTAAGAATGCATTAAATAAAGTAAATATTTAATGTATTACCACGGTATTAAGTGGCTTTGTCATCGGATTGATGGCTAGCCATTAGTGCTAGTCCAATGTACTCTGCGAGTTTAGACTCTTTAGATGATGACTCATCCTATATAGCTTTGAGATTCTTATGTTTAGACCTTCTTGTTCCTTTCTCTTTGTTGTTTGCCTTGGTCTTTAGTTTTGGGTAGTTACCTTTGATGTATCCTTCTTCTTGACAGTTATAGTACCTAATCTTTCATTTGCTCCGAAGAACCTTCTTAGCCTGTGACTTGTTAAACTTGTTAGACTTAAAAAACTTTGAAAATTTTCTTACCATGTATGCTTCTTCATTTTCGTCGAGTGATGTGTCGGATTCCAATTCATCCTTCTTTGCTTTCAGTGCTAGATTATGACTTGGTTCCTTTCTTAGCCTACGCATCTAGATTCGTGAAATTCTAATCTAGAAAATAAACTTTCTAACGTACTTATCTCTAGATCCTTAGAGATGTAGTAGGAGATGATTATCAATGTCTAATCTGAGGTTCTCAGGAAAGCATTATGAGCATACCTGAGGGAGTCTCTATTCGTTATCATTTCTCTGAGATTTGTTAGTTTAGTGATCAACTCCTTCAGTTTAGCGTGCAGTTGAGTGACTGACTCCTTCATTTAGCCGGAGGTTCGTCAGTTGATTCCGGAGCAAGTCTCGTCTTACGAGCTTAGCTTCGGAGGTCCTTTCATGAAGCTCTAGGAATTTTTCTCAAAGCTCTTTTGTAGAATCATAGGCGCCTACCCTATTGACCTCCTGAGGTGGGAATACACTCAGGATATGTAACTCAACCTTCCCATTCGCTGTGAACTCATTCTGCTCCTTCTTGCTCCATCGGAATTCTTCTAGTTCTCTTTTGTTCTCGTCTTTTGGTGCTTCAAAATTATATTTAATAATTAGCAAAATTTTAAAATCTATTTTAAAAATACCTCCATTTTTCTCTTCAGACGGTGATCTCCCCCTCAAACTTTGGCGGGTAGATGCTTATTCTGGCCATCGTCTTCTTTACTTTAGGTGATGGTTAGTCCTTTTAAAGTGTCCTCGCTCTGATATCAACTATTAGATCTTCATTGGCCAACAAGTTGAGGGGGGGGGGGGGGGGAATTTTCCCTACAAGTTAAAATTAAAACTTTCTCTCACTTTCGATCTTTGAAAGGACACACATATTAATTGAACAAATAAAAACATAAACAAAATAGAGAAGAGACAAAAGATTTTACTTGGTTTGTAACTGGGAAGATTGCTAATCCAAGGCAGTAGAAGTTCACTAAAATTCTCCTTTGATGTAGGCGGAGAAGCCTCTTACAAAAGTAAAAGCATAAACAACTAAAATAGAATTACGAATGAAGTATGAGTGTGTGTTGTATGGAGCTTTGAGTATCAGAGCTCTAATTGTAGCCCACTAATCAAAGTTAACCATTTGCTGATGTGGTAGTTCCAAGCGCCTAGACCTGGTTTGGGTGCTTGGATTGGGTCATATAAATCCACTCGGCAATGACTTCTTTCCAAAGAATCAAGGTTTCTCGGGCACTTGGACTTATCTGGGCGCCTGGAGTCGGCTGATGTGGCTCTGTGCTGATTGTCTTTGACAACGGCTCGCTGATGTGGCTCAAAGGAATCTAAGCACCTAGACCTAGTCCGGACGCTCGAAGTTCGAGCGCCTTGACTAGGTCCAGGCACCTGGAATCGGCCAACTTCCAGGTTGATAGATTTTCTATCTCGTTGCTTAAGTGATACTTTGGTCGTCAAGAGCTAAGCTCACCCGATTCCAACTCTGGCCTTCTCCTCGAGTAGTTTTCCTCCTCAACTTCTCATTGCTCTGGTTCGATAGGACATTCTGGACATGTGGCCCGACTGGACTTTTTGGCCAAATGGAGAGGCCGAACGAATGTCGAGTCCTTAAGGGTGACATCATTTCTTAACCCGACCCAACCACGTTGACAATGGAGATCCGATCGGGTAAAGAGGGGACTTAGTTGGCCTTCTAGCAAAGTATAAGGGGCCATCAACTCAATGACCTAATATTTCTCTTTGGCATCTTATGCAACGGTTGTTAGAGAATCAAGGGAATATTTCCTGTGCTAGCTGTACAGAAGAAGTTTCCATTCTGGAAAACGCAAAAATGGTAAACCCATTTTTAGAAGGGTGTAAGAGTACATAATGGTTGGTCTTATTTTAGCAACGCTTTGAGATTTGTGCACAAAGGAAAAATACAATATAAAAGAAGGTCTCTATCTACATGCGTAGGTACACACAAAGCTACGCTTATGCACTCATTTTCTATTATTCACTACATTATATTTTTCCTCTCGGACATTTGTTTGACTTAAGCGTCAGAGTGTCCGGGCCGAGGACCTCTTCCTGGCCTTGTTACTGACGTTTTTTTGCCTCTATCTTTTATTTGTGACACACATGAGCGCTCAGAATCACCTTCTGCCAACTCAGAGTCGTCTTATGGTCAACATTAGAGCCACATACTCATTGTGTCATCTTCCTCGATCTCTGACAAGATCACTCAATATATTAGGTTAAATTTATGTTTGATAGAATTTTTATAATCAGTAGAACTAAACGAATTTAGAGGAATTGATTTTATATCATTCCAGGATCTCTAGGTCTATCAACTGGCCGAAATCGAAATCGATAGATGAATATAATTTTTTTGAATAGAAAGAAATGGATTTGACTAAAAAAAATCAGTCAATTAATTTTTTTCCAATCGAATTGATTCGAGGACGAGAGAAAAACGAGAAGTATATATATGATTTGGTAAATTTAAAACTATAATACATAATTTATGTATTTTAGAAATTTATTTACTAGATTCGATAAAAACTGTTAAAAATGAAAAAAAAAAAAAAAACAAAGAGAAATCAATATTTTACTTGCTGTGAGAGTAGCTCACGTTAGATGTTCAAATTGGACGTTCAAAATAACAAGACATTTTATATATATATATATATATATATATATATATATATATATATATAGAGAGAGAGAGAGAGAGAGAGAGAGAAATATTATGCTGCGGTACTTTATGTGCGGTTTTGTTACGGTACTTGTCACGTCAGTGGCCTGGACCGATCAGGCTCCAACCTGATCGATCTGAGAGTCTCCTGATTGGTCTGTGGACCGATCAGGCTCTAGGCTGATCGGTCCCCAGACTGATCAGGCTCCAACCTATCCACCTACAAAAAAAGACAGGGGATCGGTCTGTGGACCGATCCACCTATAGCCTGATCGGTCCACAGACCGATCAGGCTTCGAAACCACCTCTCACAGAGAGTTGGTTGATCGGTCTGGGGACCGATCAGCCTAGGGCCTGATCGGTCCACAGACCGATCAGGAGACTCTCAGAACGATTAAGTTGGAGCCTGATCGATCCAGACCGTTGACGTACCAAGTACCACAGTAATACCGCACATAAAGCGCCTCCATTTGTGATAGGTGCCCCGACGATCGCCCATTATAAATGCCCGAGCTATTAAGTTATATTATATTATATATTAAAAAAATTAGAAAAGATGATTTTATTTTTTTATTTATTTTTAAACTCCCGATTTAACATTTTGCATGGCAAGGACCCCGCTTTAGGACGATTGGCCATCAACTTTATATTCAAATGATTAAAGTAATATAATTGATTCCGATGCACACCAACCACGTGCCAACAATTACCCGACAGCAATATTTCAACACCCACGGGGGTTGTATAATTAGTGCACAGACAATTTTTTTATGATTTTTTAAATTATATTAAGAAAGTTTTGTATTTATGATTTAGAGGTTGGATAATAATATTAATTATAAAAAAATTTAAATAAAAAAATTAGATCACACAGGATGTTTAGGATTTGATAATTGTACGACTTAAAAAATTTTCAGTTTAAATTTTGTTTATACTTTATATTATAATTAAATGTCTAAATTCTAAATATAAAATATTATAAATATAATCGGAATTTAAAAAAATCATAAAAAAATAATACAATACCACTACACATGGTACCCTTACAGCATTGGTAAAGACAGATAGGATTGAATTATAACCCCTTGGGGCCCGTTCCAACGCGGGCCTAGGTGACCTTTAGACCAAATTTGTTATTGATTTTTTTTTTTTTTTTGAAAAATAGGGAAAACATAAAAAAAAGAATAATATTTAAAATATTCAATTATTTACATATTTTATTAATCGGGAAAAGTAAAGTTCGAGTCAAACGAAGCTAGTTCGAGAATCTAAGCGAATCGAAACGCTCTCTCCGTGCCTCTTTTCCAGTGGGCAGCGGGCGACGCCGAGAGAGAGGGAGAGAGAGAGCGAGATCAGGTTTCTCTTCGGAGGGGCGGCAAGATGCAGTACAATAACCTGGGGCGATCGGGTCTCAAGGTGAGCCAGCTCTCTTACGGGTCGTGGGTCACCTTCGGCAACCAGCTCGACGTCAAGGAGGCCAAGGCCCTGCTCCAGTGCTGCCGCGACCACGGCGTCAACTTCTTCGACAGCGCCGAGGTGTACGGCAATGGCCGCGCCGAGGAGATCATGGGCCAGGCGATCCGAGAGCTCGGCTGGCGCCGCTCCGATCTCGTCATCTCCACCAAGCTCTTCTGGGGTGGCTCCGGTCCCAATGACAAGGGCCTCTCGAGCAAGCACCTCGTCGAGGGCACACACGCCTCCCTTCGCCGCCTCGACATGGACTACGTCGACGTCCTCCTCTGCCACCGCCCTGACGCCGCCACACCCATCGAGGAGACTGTCCGCGCCATGAACCGCATCATCGACAAGGGGTGGGCATTCTACTGGGGAACGTCCGAGTGGACCGCTCAGCAGATCACCGAGGCATGGGCCGCCGCGCAACGACTCGACCTCATCGGCCCCATCGTCGAGCAGCCAGAGTACAACCTTCTCACCCGCCACAAGGTTATGCATTCCGTCATCTGATCTAATCTGTGTTGGTTTCGATAGATTTCATACTAATGAACCTGCTTGATTTGCCACTTGACTTCCCCATTGCCTGAAAAGATTTATTTTTAGTATAATAGTAATCATGATCTCTTGGTTTCTTTTGCCCTATTTGAGTATGTCGCAGTCCCAACGTCTTCATGTAGGTGAAATGTGCTGATGCTGGCTGTTTTCAGTCATCCCTGATTTAATTTAATTTAATTATCAGTGCCTTGCATGAAAAAAAAAAAACTCGAGTTGTTTTTGTGATGAATTGCTGAAATATTAAGCATTCAATTGAAAAAGGAGTTTCATATCCACCAATTCCCTGTTTACAAGTGTGCATCACCAAGCAAACTATTTAATTTTTCGTAATTTGTAATGTTGTAGTTCATCTTAAATGTTAATTGTACAAGGGAAGGGTTTTTTCTTCTTTACTCATTTTCAGAACTAGTATTTCATCAATCAATTTCCCCAACTTAGTCTGCAGAGTGAAGGACTGCAGGGTTACCACATTCATAGTTACTTAGTTAGGATCTTCAGCATATTTCCTTTGATGGCAACCATAAAATATTATTTCAGTATTAAATGACTGGACATAAATGTGACTCCAGATGATGTTGACAGTTTAATGCCGATAAGATCTGTAACAAACTTAAGCTGAAATGCTAAAATCTTATTTTAAAGAGTGTTGATGATGCTGAACTTATGTTCACTAGTTGAGACGATAAGAGCTCATCATAAAAGACATCATGCTAGTTTAGTTACTCTATGAGATTGATGTGGCGGATAGGGGAGCCTACATATGGCAAGGTCAGAAGTCAAGTCGATTGGTCAAAACTCAAGCAGAGGTAGAGGTCAAAACGGTCCACCAAACTCCTCCGACTTGGTCCATCCAGCTCCTCTGACTTGGTCCATCCGACTCCTACGACTTGGTCCATTAGAGTCCTTTGCCTCGGTCCATCTGACTCCTCGGGATAAATCTGTCAGACTCCTCGGGATTGATCTGTCCGACTCCTCGAGATCGGCCCATCCAACTCTTGGGGAATGCTCCATCAGGCTCCTCTGACTTAGTCCGTCCAACTCTTCGGGGCCAGTCCATCTGATTCCTCCTATTTGGACCACCTGATGCCTTTAGCTAATTCACCCTGGGCTCCCTCAGCACGTCACCCAGCTCCCATAAATCATCTCCTACTTGACCTCACCCCCTCATTCGTCCACGGCTCAGGCTCATACCTACGTGGCCTATCGGAAATGTGAGAGGCATGTGGATAATGAAGTGACATTAGGGGTGCAAACGAATTGAGCCGGCTCGCGAGCTATTCAAGCCGGCTCGAAAAATATTTGATTCGTATTCAAATTTATCGAATTCAAGTCGAACTCGAACATGTTCGAATTTATTTTTTCGATCCGAACTCGAGCCTAAATTATATTGTTCGATAGTTCGTGAGCCGCTTGCGAGCCTTAATATGTTATTAATATAAGTTAAATATATATTAAATAAATAAATTTTGAGCCTTTCAAGTACCTATTTTTGAACAATAATTCGAATAGTTCATGAACATATTCGAATCTTTTGAGTCGAACTCGAACCCGAGCCCTAATTCGAACCGAACTCGAACAAAAAATTTTGAATTTTCAAGCTTCGAATCGAGCTCGAACTCGAATATACCTATTTCGAGCCGAATTCGAGCCTTAGATTTTCATGCATATTTGGCTCGATTCGGTTCGTTTGCATCTCTAAGTGACATGACCACTTCATTCCTAGGCCGTTTTTCCCGGAAGACATGGAAAAACGGAAGTGCACATCCCGGAGAACATGTGTAACTGAATACGTTTGAGAACATGTGGTGAATAGAAATGCACATCCCGAAAAGATTGATGTGGTGGATAGGGGAGCCTACATGTGGCAAGGTTAGAAGTCAAGTCAACTGGTCAAAAGTCAAGAAGAGGTGGAGGTCAAAGTAGTCCACCAAACTCCTCTAACTTGGTCCATCCGACTGCTCCGACTTGGTCCATTAGACTCCTCTGACTAGGTCTGTTCGACGCCTCGGGATCAGTCCTTTCAGACTCCTCTGACTCGATTCATCCGACTCATCGGGATCGGTCCATCCGACTCCTTGGGATATGCCCATCGAACTCCTCTGACTTAGTCCGTCCAACTCCTCGGGGTTGGTCCATCCGACTCTTCCGATTTGGACCACTTGACGCCTTTTAGCTAAGTCATCTTGGGCTCCCCTAGCATGGTGTCACCCGACTCCCCTAAATCATCTCTGACTTGACCTCACCCCTCATCTGTCCCCAGCTCAGAATCACACCCTATGTGGCCCATTGGAAACGTGGGAGGCATGTGGATAATGAAGCGACATAACCGCTTCATTCCCGGAAGATGTGGAAAAACATAAGCGCATATCCCAGAGAACGTGTGTAATTGAAGCATATATTTCAGAACATGTGAACGGAAGCACACATCCCGAAAAGACATGCACGCTCACAACCCTTTAAAGAGTCGCCAGCTCCCGCGAGTGCGGCTACATACACAAATCGACATTCTAACTCTTCTCCTCTACAACTTTTCTGTTATCCTATCCCTTGTGCTAACTTGAGCATTGGAGTAGTCACGCCGAGTTCGACGCCCATTCTAACCTCTTGTTGAGCGTTTGTAGGAACTTTGTGGAGAACTTTCAACCTTTTCCACAATAATTGCTCTTCCACCCGACAACGATCTCACACACTAACAGAGATGTTATATTTCCTAATTGGTTTTATCTGTTTTATGTCAAAATATAAGATTAGTTTTATCTAAAGTATATTCTGGTGTGTGTGTGTGTGTTTTATTTTTCTGGTATTGATTCTTTTCCTGACTTTGTACTCATGATTGATGGCATGATTATATTTAGTAGTGGGCAACAGTTTAAGTTGTTTACAGCTCTGAAGATTCTTGGTTCTATACTAGCCTGGTAATTAAACAAAAAAAGATAAAATAAATGAATTCTTGTCAGTTGTAGCATTTGACTATTTTCAAAAGGCAAAGAAAGCTCAGTGTATTGTATACCAAGAAGAGTAATCTATGTGACAAAGATAAACATGGAAGAAAATAGAACATACTTTTAATTCAAAATAAGCATGATATTTACAAGCCTGAAAACAGTAGAGAATTAGTCTTAGGGTTTTTGTTTACAAGATTAATGATGGTAATGAATGACACTCAAAATAGGAAACCTTCTAATTGACTGAAGTCCTTATGTACAACCAAGCAACAATCTTTCTAAGATGTTTTAGATCAAATGTTGTTACTATTTTCTATATTTTAATAGGTGGAAACATGTGCTTAATATCTGTTACAGGTTGAAGTAGAATACCTTCCTTTGTACAGCACATATGGCCTGGGTCTCACCACATGGAGTCCATTAGCATCAGGAGTGCTGACTGGGAAATATAGTAAAGGAAACATACCTCAAGATAGCCGATTGGCTCTTGACAATTACAAGGTGACTTGGAGTATGCTAATTTACTCATAGCATAACTATGCTTGCGTTTTTGGTTAACATGATCAATATAGGCGAGTTTAGAATACTTTATGGTTGCTGTCTCTAATTTGTTGTACTCTCCTAATGGTAGGTACCCATGACATGATCATGAAATTGCTTCTTTTTTCCTTTAAATTATATGGTCTTTATATAATTCTGGGAAAGGGCTATCAATGAACGCCTTAGAGAAGACTGTTTTGTATTAATTCTGATAAGTTTTGTAGGGTATGGGGGTGATACAAAGCAACAGGGGATTTTTCTTATGACAATATTTGTGCAACCTATGCTAAAAAGTTAAATCATGCTCTTTCATATTTTCTCCTTTTACTACTTTGGTCATTTGGAATCTAATGCCTATTCTGCACCCTATAGAATCTTGCAAGCAGATCACTAGCTGGTGACATCCTAAGAAAGGTTAATGGGTTGAGACCAATTGCTGAGGAACTAGGGGTTCCTTTATCTCAACTTGCAATTGCTTGGTGTGCAGCAAATCCAAATGTTTCCACAGTAATCACAGGGGCTACCAAGGAGAGCCAGGTATTTTTGCTTGTCTTCTCTAGCATATGAAATTAATATTTGGTTTATGAGAGATAAGTCCTGTTGGTTTTCATTTAATCTTGAGCCTTTCTAGCAGGTAATCTCGGATTTTTTTTTTAAAAAAAAGTTGATTATTGATTGTTGATTGTCTAACTAATTTGGAAAGACTTATTGAAAAACATACTATGTAAGGATTAAAGAAGTCATAAAGCGGATACACAAGCCTAGTGAAAAGAAGTCATTTTAGCATAATATCTGTGTGTGTCAGATTCTCGACATATGACTGAATTTCCAACGGGACGAACTTAACCAAATCCTCGAGATGATTGAGATGGAAAATAGAGTATGGACTAGGTTTCCTCTGTTGTTTGCACTCAAATTTGTCTCAGCTGGGATTAATGACAATTCTCAAGCAGGGATTAATGACATTTTCTTTTTCTCCATTTGTCCTCAAGATAAGTCTGTCTTTCCAATTCTTGCAACTATTTTAAGACCGTTGGTAGTAGACTCTCAGAGTCATTAATCTTATTTTTGGTGAAGCCAGACATTGTTTCATTTATCTGTAGCAAAATGATATGGGTCCAGTTTGGTAAGAAGCTGACTTTGTACATTGTTTTTTGATTCTAATCACAAAATTGTGATGTCTTGATTCAGATATTAGAGAACCTAAAGGCTCTAGAGGTTCTTCCCTTGCTGACACCTGACGTCCTTGAGAAAATTGAGGCAGTGGTTCAAAGCAAACCTAAGCGTCAAGAATCATACCGTTGATTCCTGCTCTCCAATTGAGGCACTGGACTCTGGAAATGCAATTAGTTATTCTGTATTCATGCATTGTCCTCTAAACTCGTATGGTCTTTTTTTTTCTGGTCTCGGACCTTCTTCGCTTGATGTTGGTTACAGATATGAGTTTAATGCAGATCTTTGAGGCTTCGAAACTTTGACTATGATGATTCTGGTATGTGATCACTAAAAAACATATGATTGTTTGCCTACTCCAGACAATATTGTGTGAACTGGTACCTGATTCAGACCATAATGCAATCCGATCATTTCCGCGGTTGTTACATGCCGAACAAGCTCATTGCAATAGGAGGTTGTACATTTTACCCATAGGAGATGATCTAAATGCAATACAGCATTTTATAGGGCAAACATTGATTACAGTCCCTTTAACGAAACCCTTTTAGCTTTGTATGAGAGTGTAATTTAACTACTTGGATTATAATGGAGCATTTGCCAGGGCATCGATCTTGGAATTGCAAATCTAGATCAATGCCTAAAGTTCAAGAGGATGTTGAGTATTTCACTTATGTTCTTTATTTAGAGAATTACGCTAATAAAAAATAAACAGTCAGTCAGGTTTTACGCCAATCAAGCATGTGGTCTTGGCGTACCTACGAAGGTCCATCGATTTGAAAACGGTTGTTGGCGACGCCCCAACGATCAATCGACCTTTCGCAATCGATATTTGACCACTCCAGTGCCTGTGCCTGTGTGTGTCCGGCAAGTGACCGAATTAATTAATTAATTAATTAATGAGGCAGCGTCTTTTTCTAAAATTTCAAACACGGACAGTTCATTTTCAAGGCGATCCACTTTGACTCAACAACCAACGAGGCATCCAATTTCCGCGGACGCTGGCCCCACATGGACAGATGGAAGTTCGCAGAATATTCCAAATTTCAAAGGTGGCGCAGCCTTGATTTGACTCCACTTCTACATCTACCAATCACGGGGACGGCCAATCTACTACTCCACCGCATCGAGTCTAGGTCGTTGATCAATTAGCTAGAATTCCAAAACTTTGAAGCTTTTGGCGTATCCGATCGAAGTCATGAATTCACATTTCGCAACTCAAAACTGGATATCAAATTTGTCTGATCTGGTGAAATGGACTGAAGCCACTGAAAACTTAGGGATGTCAAGTCATAAAAACTGAGAAGCCTGGGCCAGAAGACTAAATTGGTCAGTTGAAAAGGTCGAGTTAGTTTGGAAGGCGCGGAACTGTCGAATTGGGAAGACTGAGTTAGAAAGGTGGAATTGGAAAGGATGGATTGAAGGCCGAGTTGAGAAGATGGAGTTAGGAGATTAAGCTAATGAATGACTCGGGAGATCGAGTCATCAAGTCCAAACGACTTAGGAAACTGATCAGTAGGAAAGGCCGATTCAGAGAACTCGGTGACTGTCGAACAGCTTGAATACTTGAGAGGCTGAAGAGCGACTCGAGATATAGTTGGGTCGAGTACTTCGGAGACTGAACTGTTGAGTGGCATAGGGAAGCCGAGTCAAGAGGTTGAGTGGCTAATTTGATGAGCGACCCGAGAGGCAGAGTCAAAGAGATCGAGAAGCCGAGACCTATGTTTAATATAATTTTTTTAAAACAGATTCGTTTCCTCTTTATCATTGCTTAGATTCGTTTCTAATCCCCGCAGTACACGTGCTAGAGATTCTCTCATTTATATAAGCTGACAAGGTTATCGATTGTGCTTCAATATGAATTAACATGTGACCTACAATTCACAGTGTAGAATTATTCTCCCAATTAATTTTTATTTATTTATCGTATAATGATGCCAGTGTTACGTAAGCATCGTTTCGTCTGATCGATTTAGGATTGCCCTTGAAGCCTTGACGATGGATTTTGGCTACAATTTAGGATGAATTAAGACACCGCGATGAGAATCGTTCTGATCGATTTCACAAAACTTCAAACTCTTATCGAACTTCCATTCAAATGACGTCGCATATCGGAACCAACAGTTCGATCGTTCCTTTGATTCATCGACAAATGATCTGTCGTAGGCCAAGGATTTCGACAAACATAGCTCACGGTTGAAAGTTTGTATCGCTGCGATTGGTACCGGTCGATCGGCAAGCTCGCTCCTGTTCATGGCGTCAAAATGGCGTCCCTATCTCGCTTCTGTCTGTGGGCGTGTACAACGCCGACCTGTTCCTTGGTCTGTTCTCCTCCAGCTGCTTCACCACCTCGCTCATGTCCGGCCTCACCGCCGCCGCTGGCGCGCAGCACCCCATCGCCAGCTTCAGCGTCTGCACTAGCCCCTCCTCCATCGGGCTCTTCACCCCCTTCATCACTTCCACGTCGAACACCTCCATCGTCGCCTCCTCCAGCACCGCCGCCTTCACCACGGCAGGCAGGTCCGCCCCGTCCCCCTCCTTCCCAGTCCCCTTCCCCGGCTTCTTCCCCAGCAGGATCTCCAGAAGCAGTATCCCGAAAGCGTATACGTCCGTCCTCGCGTTACACTTCCGCATCCTCTGTAGCTCCGGCGCCTTGTACCCGTCCTCCTTCGCCGCCGACACCATCTCGTCCGCCACCGCAGCCACCAGCAGCTTGTCGATCCCAAACTCCGTCAGCCGCGGCACGTAGAACTCGTCTACCAGCACGTTCTTCGACCGAACGTTGCCGTGCGTCACCGGCGTCTCCAGCCCGGCGTGGAGGTGCGCCAGCCCCCGGGCCACTCCCAGGGCGATCTTGTGCCGACGATTCCAGTTCAGTACCGGTTTCCCTGCTCTGGTGTCTGCGCGACCATCAGATTGGAAAATTTTAATCTATGCAATCGAAAAAGATGACAACTTCGATCCTTTGGAAAAGGGCTAATTAATTACCGTGAAGAAGGTCGTGCAGAGTTCGATTTGGGTGGTAATCGCCGATGAGCAGCTTCTCCCCTCGCTTCCCCTGGTAGAACGCTCGCAACGCCGCCAGGTTCTCGTGCCGGACTCGACCGAGCTGCCGCACGACTGGCAAGCACTCAGCTTGATCCTTGCAGGTGCCTTCCCGCAGCAGGCGCAGAGTGATGTTGCCACCGTCGGCTAGCTTCGCTTTGTACACCGTCCCGTAGCTCGTCTTCTCCATCACCTGTCCAGTGGCGTTCAGAACGTCGTCGAGCGTCAGATGCTCGCCGCCCTGAAACAGCATCAGCCTCCCGTCTTCACTGTTCCCGTCTTCCTCGAAGACGATCTCCTCCTCTTCGTCCGCCTGCCTTGCCCTGCTTCTCCTATTCCTTCCTTGCACCCATCCGATGGACACCGACGCAAGGACCACCGCCCCGGCCAGCAAACCAATTACGATGCCCGCTATAGCTCCGGCACTAAGGCCGGAACCCGACCCGCATCGGTCCAGTGGCCGTCCGCAGAGCTCCGGGTTGTTTCCCTGGAATGCCTCTGCCGTGAACCGCGAATCCTGGAGGGACGACGGAAGTGGCCCGGTGAAGTTGTTGTGAGAAAGATTCAAGCTTTCTAGGTTCCTGAGGCTTCCGATCGAATCTGGGATCGAGCCGGAGAAGTGGTTGTTGCTGAGGTCCAGCTCCGCCATCCCATGGAAACCGCCTATGAACTCTGGAAAACGCCCCTGGAAGCGGTTTTGTCCCAAGTCCAGAACCCTTAGCCTGGCACAGGTCTCGCTTGGATCCGCAGGGTCAGGAACTTCTCCAGAGAGGTTGTTTCCATGGAGGCGGAGCGAGACGAGGCGACCGCAGAGGTTCCAGATAGAAGGCGGTAGCGCGCCGTCGAGAAGATTCTCGGAGAGGTCGAGGTCCGCGAGGACGGGCGCGTTCCCGAGCTCGAGGGGAATGGTTCCCGTGAGCGAGTTGACGCCGAGGAAGAGCGACTCGAGGAACGAGAACTGGCCCAGCTCCGGAGGGAGAGACCCGGCGAGGGCGGCGGCGGGAAGGTGGATGGAGAGGAGGCGAAGTGAGGGGTCGGAGGAGAGGGAGAGGTTGGAGCGGAGGTCATAGTCATCGTCGCAACGAAGCGCGGCGGCGCCTCCCCCGGAGGACCACCGGAGGCCACGCCATAGGCAGAGAGGGAGCGAGACGTTCCAGGAAGAAAGCTCGGGGTTGGCGGCGGAGCCCTGGAGCACAGGCTTTATGGTGTTGAGGAGGAGAAGGACGTCCGGCGAGGAGGGCTGCGAGGAAGAGAAGGCGACGAAGAAGGAGAACAAAGAAAACAAGAAAAAAGAAGCAACTTTTGAAGGGAAAGGAGACATTTTGGAAGGCGGCCAGAGAGCAGAACAGCGAGGAAGAGAAGGTTTTGAGGAGGAGAGTGGTTTTAGCTTTGCAGAAAAGCCTTCTTACGCTCACTTTTCAGGCGAGACCCAAGAGGCTGAATGGCACAGGGTGGGGTCCCCTCATTCTTCTCTCTGGACCCTTCCAGTTCATTGGGCAGGGAGGAGTTGGGTGGAAATTGTGGTAGAATTTGACAAACGAAAATGGTCTGACTGCGTACATTTTCCCTAATTCCTGAATTATTATAGTAAAACGTTCGTCTTAGATTATGTGAATGTCGCTCTTAATTAACTGGACACTCCGTAAGCATGGAAACTAATTCATGAAGTATTCTCTTTGTCAAAGATGATTTTTATTTTTTATTTTTTATTTTTTATTTGTCCACACTCAGATAGATGGCTTTATTTCACGAAGTCTGAGTTTTTCAATGTACTCTGCCACTTAGAACTCCTGATTGTTACACAATGAACGTTTGTTTCTTTTCTTTTGATCTTACACATCACTAGTTGCAAACTACAGCTACTCCGTAGGGATCAATTGAGTCTGTTTGTTCCTGCCTGCACCAGTCCGATCATGGAACACTAAGCAGAATGCAAATCTTGTCTGCTACATGGGTCAATAATCTGGCAAGGTGGGATGCCCAAGCAAGAAAAAAAAATGATCAGATTAGAAAAGAAAATTGGAAGTAAATTACTTCGTCAGCCCCTTCTATTCTCTAAAACGTTATACGCTGATCTTGAGCATTCTACCGATCGATTCATTTATAGAAAAATAAATTAAAAATTAAATAAATCATTATATGAGAGGATTTTTTTTTTCAAATTTATTAGTACTCGACGGGTTGTATTTGTAATTTCCTTCTATCAATTTCATGATAAATTCAGTTAGTCTTATTGATTAGTCTGGGGTGACTGACCTTGGCCTTATAGAATTTTTCCACCAGCCATTAGAATAAATCGGGAAGTGTATGTCACAGGTGGTTTAGAAGTCCAGTATCCTTTGATACGTGCCTCATTTGAAGGAAAAATTCCTACAAATATGTCATAGCTAGGGATCAAACCACGAGTACTTGGGTGATAACTTGAATATCCTACCGCGACATCATAGCTCTGGAGACAATCTCATTTATAGCTCTTGATGATGAAGTCGATGATATTCCTCATGTGGCAAAAAAGGTGATTCACTTGCTACCAACGCCCCCCGTCAATCCATCTCTAGGCCAACGTAGAGGAGATAAATCACGAATAATACTAGCCATTAGTACAGATAGTCCATGCATAAAAAAAAAAGCATACTTAAACACATCAAATTTTGATTCTAAAATTTTATATGATAATATTCTTTGTCTTAATCATAGCACCATATGAGGGGACAAGGTGAGACATTCTTGAATTAGCTCGGGCTGGTTCAGTAAAGATTTCTGCATCATAAAAATCAACACGCCCAATAAGGAGATTATCCCTCCATACTTGAATTTGTAGATCCACCCTAGCAATTTTTAGGATCCACCCTCCTTCTTGGTTGGATATGGAACGACCATATTTGGTTGGAAAGCTCAAAAAGTCTTCTTTGATAGGGAGAAAATATCGACGAGACAAGAATACAACACGTTTTATTCTACTCTCTTATCTTATTGTGCCCTTTCTATTATTACTTAATATGAAGATATATAATATGCTATCATTTTCTTTGATTGTTATATCTAAAATTTAAAATAAATAATTTACTTTATTAACTTTAAATAATTATTTTTTACTACACACTATATCAACTATTCTAAAAATTTTATTATTTTTAATTTTTTATTATTTTCTTCTATTTTTTTAGTTTTATTATTATATTTATGGATTTAGTGGGAGAAGAGATATTGAAAAGAACAAGTGAAAGGAGAGATATTGAAAAAAAAATATTATTTTATTTTTAGGATAGAAGTAGAGTAGCTATTGTTCATCAAATCTAAATTTAAAGAATAAATAGAGTAACAAAGATTTTTTAAGTTGTAAAATACTGAAAAAAAATGGCGAATAAAGATAAGAGAATTTTCTGAAATTTTAGAAATTTTTCAGGAATTTTTCGGAGCTCGTATGGACGAGTTTACGGGGATGAAAATGGGGCCCTGGGAAAGCCTGTTTAGACTACCCATTTAAGTGAGGAAATGTTTATTTATATAAACATTTCCCCTTTTCTTTTTATTTTCCCCAAACGTCGATCACGAACCCGATTCATCTCTTCCTCCCCGACTCTTCCTCGCGTTCCCTCTCTTGGCGACCGGCGATTTTCTCTTCATCTTCTTGGCGTCGTCGCCGGCACAGATCAGTCTTGGAGCGAGAAGGAGGGAAGCTTGTCGAGTCTACGGTCTCCATTCTCCGATTTCTTCCTTGTCGGCCGATTCTGCCGAGCCCTAGTTTCTGCTCCGGCGTGGTTGGAGTGAGTTCAGATCTAGCCGACATCCTTCGTCTCCTTCTTCCTCTCGCGACACCGAGTAACGCAGTGGCGACCATTGCTTTGTCTTCTCCTTTGCCCTAGCCGGCGACGGCCGCCCCCTCTGCTGCAACTTGGCAGCACAACCACCACCGGCGAGCCCTTGTTTGCCGACCTCAACAACCTCTTTCGGTGATTTCGGCTTGGGAAAGAAACTATTGGCACATAGGTAAGGGATTTTGATTTTTAGTCTTGAGATGTAGAGGTTTGAGATTTCGGATGTGGTGTTTATTAGGAATGAAACATCTTGGCAGTGGCTCCTTGGCAGTGTCGGCAATTGAAATTCCAGTGGGTTGTTGCTGTGGATTGTCCCTGTTGCCGATCACCACTTCTCCTTCTTGATCCGATGGATTCCAGCAGTACCTATTTAGTTGCAGTGTTACATTGAGGTGAGAAGTGTATAGAATTGGATTAGTACTAAATTAAATCCATTATTTTGTTGCTGCATTGAATTTGGTTATGGTTCTAAGAATTTAAGTGTTAATTGTGAACAGAGGATTGGTTTATTTTCAGGATTGAGGTTGTTAATCTGTGCAGCTTGAGACATGGTATAGTAAATTTTGATACATGATGTAGTAGGTCACATGATCAATTATAGGATTAAAGGGTTATTTGATTATGGTTTTCCCTAATTAGGTTAAGTTGAGATTTAGCTAGTTGTTTGCATATATAATTAGTTAAATTATAATCATGTGATTGATACAGGACTTTGGTTTGAGACGAGACGTTGGATTTGACTGGATTGGACCTGCGATTTGAGGCGGGTACCTCTTGACTTATCTTTTATGATATCGTCATTTGGATATGCATAGTACTTTATAGCTGCAAGCAATGAACATGTTTGTCTTTGGTATGTCACTGTTTGATATCCATAGCATGTTAGGTTTGTCGTTTGTTATGTATCCGTGCTTATATCTCGTGATTTGTTACCATGAGTATCTTATTGCCATGAGTACTTTATTACCATGAGTACCTTAGTTCCTAAAGTAAGTGACATACCATCCTCTACTGAGGTTAGGACTAGGTTCTGGATTTTATTTCTGGCAGGTGTATCTAGATTATCTGATACCTAGGTTTTTATACCATACCTGGCTTGTGTACCTCTATTTGTATATCATATATGATTCGTGTACCTAGACTCTGATTCTTTGATCTATGTATACTGTTGGTACATATGTTATGGAAGGAGGATATGTTTAGGATCTAGGTTGTTATACCATAGAGGATCTGTATACCCTAGATTCGTGGATTTAACTCACTGATACTGTGGTACCCATATTATACATATATGGATATGGTTATGCTGATCAGTTTATAACTATGCTTAGTGTCATGCATCATGATTGCATGTGATTGTCGGCTCCACTATAGTTGAGCACATCGCTTACATGTATCGCACACACCACCACTCATGGATTAGTGGTATATCGACGGTGTGTGGCATTCTTGCTCCGTTGGTCCGAGGACCCAGTGGTAGCCCGCTCTGTTTGGCTCACCGGCATTTAGTGTAGCAGTAGTAGCCGCAGACGGTGGACTCTGTTGGCTCCGTTGGTCGGTGACTCGCGTGGTAGCCAGAGATACCTCCCGCCATCGTGTCGGAGTTGAGAGCATTGAGCTCCCCCATTTATGGTTTGGGGTCACAGGACAGGAGTACTCCGACAGCATCCCGTCCACTTGGTCACTCATCAGGAGCAGTGACGACAGAGTGCACGGTTGTCATAGCCCTACCCACTCGGTCTCGCCATTTGTGTGTGAGAGGACTGACTGGCGTCAGGGGTGACCAGGACGCATCATTATCATCATATGCATTGATGTATTTATATTATTGTGATTGTGTTTGCTACATTTGGTTGCTGCATTTTGGTTGGATGCATACCTTTGACCTGCATACAGGATTATTGACACTTTCGGTTTGACGACCCTTTTGTCTGGATAGGAGTTCCTGGTGAGTACAGCTTCCTCAGTTATCTTTCAGTTTTGCATATTCCCTATATATGATTAGGAAGCTGTATTCCATGTTTGTTGCTGTTAGATATATCTTACTACTCATGTCCATTGGTATTCGCTGAGTTGTTGAACTCACCCCCGTTGACACTATCTTTTCAGGTACCAGGTTATTTATGGTGTCGCTTGGAGCATCCTGTCTGCTGGTCCCCACATCACATCAGAAGACTTATCGGTTTCACGTATGATTTGTTTGTTTTATGTATCAGTCTGTTTAGCTCTGTACTCTGGTTTTATTTTTGGAGTGTTGATGTTGTTATGTGGTATTTTGTATTTATGTTATTGGTTGTGTAAGTCTAGCCGGCTAGCAGTTTTTGTGTTTTGGTTTTGGTACAGCCGAGTGGGCTGCTTTATTGTTAACTGTGTGGTTGTGTCAGCCAGAGGCTGAATTTGATATTAACTGCGTGGTGTTTGTTTTCTTTTATTGTTATTATTCCAGCCGCATGTGGCTGAGGTATATAGTGCTTGTAGAAAAGTTTCAGATTGTCCGCCGTATAGGGGAGATTCTGCCGAAATTTCTTCGGACAAAGACTCCTCCGGGGCGTGACAATTTAGTGGTATCAGAGCAGGTATACGATACTTGCTATGCGTTTTGGATTTTCGAGATTTATCTGATATCAATTTATTTGGTATCAGAGATCGGCTTACGAGTCTTCTTTTCCCGGTGTTTCGGATTTTCTGTTTTGGTCTTCTCGATGTGACTTTTCGGGTTTTGGGACCTGGCAGCAGCAGGACATCTCCAAGCTATAGGAGGTATGTTGGTATACTGTTATCCTACATTTTTGTTAGTATATGCACTGTTGACTATTACTGTTTATGACCTGTATTAGCACTCTTTACTGGTACCTATCTAGTTGATATAGCATGTATTTTATGTATTAGGTTAGCCACTGATCTTGATTGACCTTAATAGAGATTAAGGGTTACAGTTTCTGGTGTTTTATCATATCATACACCAGTAGTTTTTTTTAGCTTATGTTATTACCAGTTGGTTAGCAGATTGAGGCACATACCGGCCTCTGCTTTTATTAGCTGGGTAGTGGATAGTATTTATATCTTTATGATGACCTAGCCAGTAGTATACCATGTTATCTTAGTTAATTTCATCCGTAGATAATTGATTTACTCTTGTTAGATCGGTCAGTAGAAGATAGATTGACGTTTGTTGACTTAGGTAGTCGTGATCGATTTACCTTAGATGCTTGTAGAGACTTTATTTATTCTTGATTAGTTAGTAGATGACCGATTAGTTTTGTTGATCCGATCAGTAGGGGATTGACCTACTTTACTTTTAGATGTTTGAATCTTGGGTTATTCGTGCTTAGTTGGATATCTTGAGCACATCGAGTACTTAGCTTATACTGACGTGGGAAAGGATTGAATTAGCCATATACTATTGACGATTTGGTCAGTATAGGTACTTTAATTTTAGACTGCATGTACCTAATTGGATAACTTAGAAGATGACATAGGGTTTGTGTGATAAATTGGATTAAATATGCTGATTATGCATATCTATGAAGTGTACATATGATTGTTATGAGTTGAAGGAGTTCCATGATGGATAGTTCATTTGTGGATAGTGAGGGTATTCCCATCTAGATATGGTTATTGTAGGTTTCTTGTGGATTATAACTATTTAGTTAGCTGTACATGCTTGATTGACATATTGGAGGTATCTTATCGATTTAAATCTGTGTCGTGGTATGTGCACATGAGTGTGAATGTCATGTTGGAAGTATCTTGTCGACTACATCGGAGTTGTGATATGTGCAGATGTATTCGGTGTAATATTTGAGGTATCTTATTGATTATATTTGATTTGTGGATACACTTGTGTCAATTAGACTTTATTGGAAGTGTAAAAGTGATTATACTCATTTGGTATGTGTTAGGTGAGTATTATTGGAGGTGTATTGTTGATTATACTACGTTGATTATGCACACGTATTCAGTGTGTATTGTTGGAGGTATCATACTCAATATACCTGAGTTATGAGTATGTTGGTGTATACTAATTGGAGGATTATGTCGATCATACATGTGTTGAGTGTGCCAGGTGTATGGTGGGTAGTATCATGATGATTCTACCTATGTTGAATGTAGAATGCTTGGTGTCTACATTATGTTATTGTTTGTATTACCCTGTCAACTACTTCTCCTATTAATGAGTGTCTGACCCACTAGGATGATGATAGAGTTGACTGTAGATTTGGTTTGCTTACTGGGTGGTTATACCCTAGGCTACCCACAGTGATCTGTGGTAGAGAGATCTCGTGCAGTCTCTAGCTAGATAGTTAGGTGCTTTGGGCCCTTATGTATTGTTGTGGTAGAGCGTAGCTCCCACATGTTATGGATCGTTTGTGGTAGAGCGTAGTTTCCACATATTCTGGATTCCCACATATTTAGGGATTGTTTTGTAGTGGAGCGTTGCTCCTACATATTGCGGATTGTTTGTAGCGAAGCATTGCTCCCATATTTATTGTGGATACATATTTTGGATTATTTGTGGTGGAGCATTGCTCCCACATATGGAGGATTTCTTGTGGTAGAGCGTTGCTCCCACATATGTGGTGTTTCGTGTGATGGAGCATTGCTCTCACACTGGAGGATATATTCTTTGGTGTTTTATATCGTTGGTGATCATATTTCCGACTTATTGTCAGAGATCTTATGGTTAGAAATGTCTGTGATACGGACATTATGGGTATTGGTTTTACTATTAGGGTTTGGGAAGCCTTAGAGGTTTTCAGAGACTGGATGATTTTGGTATTCCCAGGATGTTTGGATCGGTTTCCATTGTCTTTGTTGACGATGTTGTGATCTATTTCGGATCCGCGGTGAGTCACGTACACCACCTTTGCTTAGATCTAGAGATGTTTCGACGAGAACATCTATATGTGATGATCAGTAGTGCTTATTTGGATTGTCTTATGTGATGATGATTTGGACACACGGTCACCAGTAGGAGTATACCATGGTTCCACAGGATATCGAGGTTGTTACCGTTGGGAGTAGACGGAGTCGATATAAGAGGCTCACAACTTCCTTTGTTTGGCTCGATATTTCCGGAGATACGTTGAGGGTTTCTCACGGATTGTTATGCTACTTACACGCCTGATCAGGAAAGGCGTGAAGTTCACTTGGACTGAAGTTTGCAAGACCAGCTTTTAGGAGCTGAAGCGGAGTTTAGTGTCGGCTCCGATTTTTGGTTTTACCTTCTGGAGAGGACGAATTTGTGCTCTATACCGATGCATCTCTACCGGGTTTGGACGCTGTTTTGATGCAGCACGATAGAGTAGTCTCCTATGCTTCTCGTCGGTTGAAGAAGCATGAGAAGAACTACCCTGTACATGATCTGGAGCTAGTCGCCATTATTTTTGCCATGAAGATTTGGCGACATTATTTATATGACGTTACATTTGAGATTCTCACTGACCATAAGAGTCTCAAATATCTGTTTTACTTAGAAGGAACCTAATCTCCGACAGAGGAGATGGATGGAGTTCCTGAAGGATTTTGATTATACCATTAGCTATCACCTAGGAAAAGCTAATATGGTTGTCGACGCACTTAGCCGGAAGTCTAGAGTGACTTTGGCTTGCCACCGAGTTGTGGTCACAGACTGGTTACCATGGTTGCTCAGTCGTCGATTAGGACGAGGATCCGAGAGCCCTAGGCTGTATTTGCGGGTTATTTGCAGCCAGATAGCTTCCGGGTAGCAGACCGAGTTCACACGAGACGAGGAGGGTATTATATACTTCCGAGGTAGATTATGCGTACCTCAGTCTCATCCGGTCTTATAAGAGTTACTTCCGGAGGCTCATCGCTCATAATTTGCTGTCCACCCAGGCGGTACCCGTGTGTACCAAGATTTGAGGTGTTTCTATTGGTGGAACGACATGAAGGAAGACATTGCGGATTTTGTAGCTAGATGTCTCGTCTGTCAGCAAGTGAAAGCCGAGCATTAGAGATCTGCGGCTTACTTCAGCAGATTTCTATTCCTGAGTGGAAATGAGAACATATTACTAAGGATTTTGTGGTGAGTTTGTCGAGGACATGACGAGACCAAGACGCGATTTGGGTAATCGTTGATCAATTAACCAAATCCGCGCACTTTTTAGCGATCTGGAAGACTGATTTCCTGGATCGATTGGTAGATATGTTTTGCCAGGGGATCATCAGATCACGTGATGTTCCATTGACTATTATTTCGGATAGAGGCCCGGTTCACGTCTCGTTTTGACAGAGTCTGCAGCAGGCCTTGGGCACGCAGCTCTGTTTTAGTACAACTTTCCATCTGCAGACAGATGGATAGTTAGAGCGGACATTCAGACTCTAGAGGACTTGCTGAGGTCTTGTGTATTGGATTTTGGATACAGTTGGGAGGGCCATTTGCCATTGGTAGAGTTCGCCTACAACAACGGTTTGCATTCGGCTATCCAGATGGCACCGTTTGAAGTGTTGTATGGTAGGTCTTGTCGGACACCCATCCTCTGGGATGAGGTTGGGGAGGCCTAGTTGTTGGGACCTCATAGAGCTCAGCATGAGGCAGAGTTGGTCCGTACTATTAGACGGAGAGTGTCAGAGGCGCAGGACCGCCAAAAAAGTTATGCTAATCGGAGACGTAGACCCCTGGAGTTCTTTGTTGACGACCATATTTTCTGCGAGTTTCACCCACGAAAGGGGTGAAGAGATTTGACCTTAGAGGTAAGCTGGCTCCGTGATACATTGGACCTTTCCGGATCTCGGAAAGGATTGGAGTAGTAGTATGCCGGTTGACACTACCACCGTCCCTGGCAGGAGTTCATGACGTATTTCATGTGTCTATGCTGAGGAGATATATATATCTGACTCGGCACATGTGCCGACAGATATCTCAGTTCTTATTCAGCCTGACGTTACCTTCGAGGAGGTTCCGGTACGGGTTCTGGACCGGAAAGAGCGTCAGTTGCGGAACAAGACAATCCGACTGGTTAATGTTGGAGTCGGATGGCAGCATCATTCGGATGAGGAGGCTACCTGGGAGCTCGAGGATACTATCCGAGCTCGATACCTCCACCTTTTCACATGAGGTATGTAAGTTATGGTTCCGTTCAGCATTTATACTATTTAGCTTTTGCTAATACTTGCTGATGGTAGATATCGAAATTTGGGGACCAAATTTTTATTAGTGGGGGAGAATGTAAAATACTGAAAAAAATGGCGAATAAAGATAAGAGAATTTTCTGGAATTTTAGAAATTTTTCAGGAATTTTTCGGAGCTCGTATGGACGAGTTTACGGGGATGAAAATGGGGCCCCGGGAAAGCCTGTTTAGACTACCCATTTAAGTGAGTAAATGTTTATTTATATAAACATTTCCCCTTTTCTTTTTATTTTCCCCAAACGTCGATCACGAACCCGATTCATCTCTTCCTCCCCGACTCTTCCTCGCGTTCCCTCTCTTGGCGACCGGCGATTTTCTCTTCATCTTCTTGGCGTCGTCGCCGGCACAGATCAGTCTTGGAGCGAGAAGGAGGGAAGCTTGTCGAGTCTACGGTCTCCATTCTCCGATTTCTTCCTTGTCGGCCGATTCTGCCGAGCCCTAGTTTCTGCTCCGGCGTGGTTGGAGTGAGTTCAGATCTAGCCGACATCCTTCGTCTCCTTCTTCCTCTCGCGACACCGAGTAACGCAGTGGCGACCATTGCTTTGTCTTCTCCTTTGCCCTAGCCGGCGACGGCCGCCCCCTCTGCTGCAACTTGGCAGCACAACCACCACCGGCGAGCCCTTGTTTGCCGACCTCAACAACCTCTTTCGGTGATTTCGGCTTGGGAAAGAAACTATTGGCACATAGGTAAGGGATTTTGATTTTTAGTCTTGAGATGTAGAGGTTTGAGATTTCGGATGTGGTGTTTATTAGGAATGAAACATCTTGGCAGTGGCTCCTTGGCAGTGTCGGCAATTGAAATTCCAGTGGGTTGTTGTTGTGGATTGTCCCTGTTGCCGATCACCACTTCTCCTTCTTGATCCGATGGATTCCAGCAGTACCTATTTAGTTGCAGTGTTACATTGAGGTGAGAAGTGTATAGAATTGGATTAGTACTAAATTAAATCCATTATTTTGTTGCTGCATTGAATTTGGTTATGGTTCTAAGAATTTAAGTGTTAATTGTGAACAGAGGATTGGTTTATTTTCAGGATTGAGGTTGTTAATCTGTGCAGCTTGAGGCATGGTATAGTAAATTTTGATACATGATGTAGTAGGTCACATGATCAATTATAGGATTAAAGGGTTATTTGATTATGGTTTTCCCTAATTAGGTTAAGTTGAGATTTAGCTAGTTGTTTGCATATATAATTAGCTAAATTATAATCATGTGATTGATACAGGACTTTGGTTTGAGACAAGACGCTGGATTTGACTGGATTGGACCTGCGATTTGAGGCGGGTACCTCTTGACTTATCTTTTATGATATCGTCATTTGGATATGCATAGTACTTTATAGCTGCAAGCAATGAACATGTTTGTCTTTGGTATGTCACTGTTTGATATCCATAGCATGTTAGGTTTGTCGCTTGTTATGTATCCGTGCTTATATCTCGTGATTTGTTACCATGAGTATCTTATTGCCATGAGTATTTTATTACCATGAGTACCTTAGTTCCTAAAGTAAGTGACATACCATGCTCTACTGAGGTTAGGACTAGGTTCTGGATTTTATTTCTGGCAGGTGTATCTAGATTATCTGATACCTAGGTTTTTATACCATACCTGACTTGTGTACCTCTATTTGTATATCATATATGATTCGTGTACCTAGACTCTGATTCTTTGATCTGTGTATATTGTTGGTACATATGTTATGGAAGGAGGATATGTTTAGGATCTAGGTTGTTGTACCATAGAGGATCTGTATACCCTAGATTCGTGGATTTGACTCACTGATACTGTGGTACCCATATTATACATATATGGATATGGTTATGCTGATCAGTTTATGACTATGCTTAGTGTCATGCATCATGATTGCATGCTGCGCGATTGTCGGCTCCACTATAGTTGAGCACATCGCCAGTTACATGTACTGCACACACCACCACTCATGGATTAGTGGTATATCAGACAGGTGTGTGGCGGTTCTGCTGTTTGGCTCCGTTGGTCTGAGGACCCAGCGTGGTAGCCGGCAGTCAGTTCCGCTCTGTTTGGCTCCGCTGGCATTTAGTGTAGCAGCGTAGTAGCCGGCAGACGGTGGACTCTGTTTGGCTCCGTTGGTCAGGTGACTCAGCGTGGTAGCCGGCAGAGATACCTCCCCGTCATCGTGTACCGGGAGTTGAGAGCATTGAGCTCCCCCATTTATGATTTGGGGTCACAGGACAGGAGTACTCCGACAGCATCCCGTCCACTCGGTCACTCATCAGGAGCAGTGACGACAGAGTGCACGGTTGTCATAGCCCTACCCACTCGGTCTCGCCATTTGTGTGTGAGAGGACTGACTGGCGTCAGGGGTGACCAGGACGCATCATTAGCATCATATGCATTGATGTATTTATATTATTGTGATTGTGTTTGCTGCATTTGGTTGCTGCATTTTGGTTGGATGCATACTTTTGACCTGCATACAGGATTATTGACACTTTCGGTTTGACGACCCTTTTGTCTGGATAGGAGTTCCTGGTGAGTACAGCTTCCTCAGTTACCTTTCAGTTTTGCATATTCCCTATATATGATTAGGAAGCTGTATTCCATGTTTGTTGCTGTTAGATATATCTTACTACTCATGTCCATTGGTATTCGCTGAGTTGTTGAACTCACCCCCGTTGACACTATCTTTTCAGGTACCAGGTTATTTATGGTGTCGCTTGGAGCATCCTGTCTGCTGGTCCCCACGTCACATCAGAAGACTTATCGGTTTCACGTATGATTTATTTGTTTTATGTATCAGTCTGTTTAGCTCTGTACTCTGGTTTTATTTTTGGAGTGTTGATGTTGTTATGTGATATTTTGTATTTATGTTATTGGTTGTGTAAGTCTAGCCGGCTAGTAGTTTTTGTGTTTTGGTTTTGGTACAGCCGAGTGAGCTGCTTTATTGTTAACTGTGTGGTTGTGTCAGCCAGAGGCTGAATTTGATATTAACTGCGTGATGTTTGTTTTCTTTTATTGTTATTATTCCAGCCGCATATGGCTGAGGTATATAGTGCTTGTAGAAAAGTTTCAGATTGTCCGCCGTACAGGGGAGATGTTGTCGAAATTTCTTCGGACAGAGACTCCTCCGGGGCGTGACATAAGTACTCCATCTAAAATTTAAAATAAAATCTTTAATAAGATACTTAATATGGATGCTCTAAGAAGATAACCCTATTTATATGTTCTACTCTTTGACCGAGGGATTGCTACCCAGCCCACTTTTAAACAGGCCAGCAGAGTGGTTAAGGATTGTGGCCCAGCCTTTTGAAATGGTGAGTTAAAGTGGATAGTTGTGGGCTTTTCATGGGCTTAGAATTGGATTTTGGCCTATTTGAAATTTTAAATTCTTGGATATTTAGCCTATTTATAAATTCAATTTTATAACACATTTGTAGTATGTTTCCTTCTTTTTTTTTGTGTTTAATTTCACAATAAGTTTTATTTATGTAAAATATATTTTTATATTAAATTTATGTGTTCCCAATTTTTATTAAATTGAAAAATAATATGGAGTTTCAAACCAAATTATAGGAAATAAAAAACGATGTGAATTTGACACAATACTAAATATTTAAACTATTAACTATTTCTAGGATATAATCACAGATTATATTAATTT
Source organism: Zingiber officinale (assembly GCF_018446385.1). Lineage (NCBI taxonomy): Eukaryota > Viridiplantae > Streptophyta > Magnoliopsida > Zingiberales > Zingiberaceae > Zingiber > Zingiber officinale. The sequence goes on from NC_056004.1 coordinate 19,272,754, forward strand.
CATAACTAAGAATGAAGGAATCTACGATTGCAATAATTAAATAATTATTATTAATTGATTTTAATACGCGAGAAATATTTGAAATTGTGAATCATGCACCGCATGTTTGTATTTTAGTCAAGTGATGTTACAGTTAGTGGAGAGAAAAATAAAAAAAAAAACAAAGAGATGGATCATACATAGGGGTGTAATCCACTCTAATCGAGCCGTATAATAAGAGGCTTGAGCGTGGCTCGGCTCAAATTTTCTAAGCTCGAACTCGGTTCGAGTTTAATTTGAATTTAATTGTTAAGCTCGAGTTTAGCTAGTAATAAAATTAAATAGTCACGAACTGCTCGAATTCGATTTGAAAATAACTCGTTTAAATATTATATATAGAGAGCGTTTTGTTAGCCCACACATTTTATCTTACACACCTTGTACACACGTAATTTTTTTTTAATTCTAACTTTTTTTGTGCTTAATCCTATAATTTAACCCATAAATTCTAAAAACAAAATCTTATTGGCATGACTAGGAGCTTAAAAAAAATTAATTGAGGTGACTCGGATCATCTGAGGCACCTCGACTTAGGGTCGCCCATAGTAGATGTACATGCTAACAACACATATATAATGAATTTGTTTGCGAATCTTTTAACAAACACATTCATCAGCTTCTAAATGAATGTGATCGTGAGCTCACGAACCAAATATTATTAGCTCTAGATCGGTTTGATAATGTTTTTGAGCTTGAAATCAAGTTCGTTAAATTAATTGAACAAACTTGAACGATTTTTTTTTTTCAAATCGAGACCCGAATAGTTTACAAGTAGCTTGACTCGTTTACACCCCTAATGATACACAACAAGAAAAAAGGTAGATTAGCCACCGACTACTGGGGTGAAATCGACCTAGGGTCAAGGTTGACCAAGTCAACCAAGCTCGAATTGACTCCAGTTTGAGTTTGATGTTTGATCAATATGTTAGTAAAAAGGCAAGTATGTCAAGATTGACCGAATAATTGACTAGAAGTGGGGAGTCTAATGGGAAGTTGACAAGACGAAAGTCCAAGTGGGTCAAGATTAACAGGACACTTGTTGATTAGAAGTCCAACGGAATATTGATAAGAGAAAAGTCCAAGTGGGTCAAGGTTGATCGGACACTTGGTGATCAAAAATCTAACAAAAAGTTGGCAAGAGAAAAGTTCAAGTGGATTATGGAGAACCAGACACTTAGTTATTAGAAGTCCAATATGAAGTTGGCACGAGACAGGAAATCCAAGTGGGTCATGGATGACCGGACAGTTGGTGATGACGGAAGTATCGACAGGTCAAGGTTGATCGAATACTAAGCAACAGGAAGTTTTGACAAGTCAAAGTTAACAGGATGTTGAGTAAAGAACATCCTAGTAGGTTGAGGTCAACTAGATATTAGGCAAAATGAGAATTCAACTTGGTAAGATTGAAACAGAAATATTAGTCACTTGATAGAGCGTATTGATTGACTGATGAAATCTAAATCCCGAAATTGAGATTTTGAAGTGTTTTAGGGTTTGCTACAGTAATTAGAATTTCTACTATAGTTACTAGGGTTACTATATTACTAAGGGTTACTACAATACCAAGGTTGCTTCAAACCCTAAATCCCTAAATTTAGGATTTACTACAATAATTATGATTTACTACAGTAACTTCAGGGTTGCCACACTAATTGAGTTTAGATTTGATACTACAATTTTTTTTTACTACCGTGCTAATTGATTGGTGAGATTCATCAATAGATTGGTGGTACTGTAACAATGAACAAAATGCTTTCAAATCCATTGGTGAGTCTTATCAATCAATTGGTAAGATAAAAAAGAGTTGTTCTGCTGGTTTTAATAGTTGTATATATATAAATCGATTGGTGAAGATAACCAATCAATTGGTAGGCAAAAATCAACCAAAATGCAACCCAATAAAAGAGGATTTTGATGAGATTTGAAGGCACCTATTCTTAAGGGTTTGGATAAAAAATGCTGCTATATTTTTTACCACTAAGAGACAATCCAAACCAAGAAAAGAGCAAGCAAAGCAAGATTTTCATTGTAAAATCATTTTTGATTTCTTTTGTAATTGTATTTGCTTTTCGTGTTGTGATCTTGTAAGAACAAGTTTATATAAGGCTTTTCTACCTTTGAAAAGTTTTTGAGAACGAGAATGTTCATAGTAGAAGTGATCGCTTAGATTAGTTACCTCAAGGAGGTGGATACTAAGTAAAATCTCAAAGTTGTGTATGTGGAGTCGAAATTGATTCAAGTTTCCATTGTGCATTCAACGACTAGCACAAAGCAACGATAAGAAGCAATTAGAGCTATTTACACCCCAACACGAGTTCGAACAAGTAGTATCAGAGCGAGATCATTCTTCGTTAAACTAATGGCTGAAAGAAACACGAGCTAGAGGAAGAAAAAGAAGTTGAAAGTTTGAGTCATAAATATCAACAAGTGAAAGGACTAATTATTTAAGGGGCTCAACTTCACAATGGAACCCTCAGATGGATTTGAATACAACATCCAAGCACCTCCACCCTTCATATTAGGAAATTTTGATCTTTAAAAATCAAGAATGAAAAATTTCTTGATGATAAATATAGAGTAATGGTTTGCTTTAATAGAATGATTTGAAGCTCCTAAAGACAAAAGGGAGAACCTCTTCAGAAGAAAAAAAAAATGGACCAAGGAGCAAGTTAAGAGATCCGGAGCTCATAATTAGGTAACCAAAATGTTGGTCAATTTGTTGCCTAACAATATTTTGTTCAAGATAGGTACATACCAAGATGGCAAGGAGCTATGAAGTAAGTTGGTCAAGCTCCATGAAAATCCATTGTTGGCACAAAGTGAAGACGAGCCCAAAGAGGAAGATTCGTTGATACTAGAGCATGATGACTCAGAGGTTGAGAGGTGCTCAACATGCAAAATGGAAGATGAAGAAACATCCACCTCAAGGATTGAGGGGGAGAGCTCATTGACATTGGAACAAGAATAACCCTCAACTTCTAGAGTCAATGAGGAAGAAGAATGTGTCACCTCTACAAGCAAAGGTATAACAAACTCAATTCATAATGATAGAACTCATATAATTTACTTTGAGTATAGGGGAAAAAGATACTACAAGAGAAAATATCCTAAATTAACGAAGAAAAAGACTAAGTGAACACCCAAGGCGAGGGAGAAGCCAAACGAGGTGGAACTCTTGATCTGTAAGGCAAAGAGTGCATTAGGTACTTCACATGCAACCTAAGAGAACATTACTGGAATCCATGTCCAAGGGGGAAGCATGAAAAAAAGGCAAGGAAGGAAGCTCCAACATAAGGGGAGTTTCAAAGGTATATCATTTAATAATGGTATTCCTTCACATCATGATAAAATACATATTCGAAATAAATTTTATTAACTTAGAGCTTGTTATCATGAAAATAGGAAACATGATCTTTCTAAGTATAATTATAGATCATAGTGTTGGAAGATTGTTGGTGTAATCATTTCCCAGATCAAGGTTGGCCAGTTTGACTAAGCTCGAGTGGATTCAAGCTTGAGTTTTGATATTTGGATAATATGTTATAGAAAATATGTTTAAATAATATGTTGTTAGACAATATGTCAAAAATGTCAAGTAGGTCAAGGAGGACTGGTACTTGATTGGTAAAATCCTAACTGGAGGTTACGCAAGACAAATCCTAACTCGAGGGTTAGATAAAGGGAAAGTCCAAGTGGGTCAGGGAGGATCGTACGTTGACAAGGAAAGTCCAAGCGGGATAAGAAGGACCACATATTGGCTAGGAAAGTCATAACTTCAGTTAGGCAAAGGAAAATCCAAGTGGATCAAGGAGGGCCGCACGTTGCCAATAAAAGTCATAACTACAGTTAGACAAGCAAAGTCCAAGTGGATCAAGGAGGATCGCACATTGACAAAGGAAAATCTTGACTATGGTTAGACAAAGAGAGGTTCAAGTGGGTCAAGGAGGACCGCATGTTAGCAAGGTAAAGCCTTAACTGCGGTTAGATAAGAGAAAAATCTAAATGGGTCAAGGAGGACCACACTTAGTGATCGGAAGTCCAACGGAAAGTTGGTAAAGTTCAAGTAGATCAAAAGGTTGACTTGACATTTGGTGGAGAAGTCCCAACAGGTCACGGTTGATAGAAGATTGAGCAAGGGAAGCCTAGACTTGGGTTAAGCAAGTTAGGGTTGGGTAATTGATCAAGTGATCGATTGAGACCTGTGTCAATCAATCAGTTGATCGATTGAGCATGTCTCTTCATGAAGTGCATGGTGAATCAATTCGGTGATTAATTCACCCTGAACCCAATTGATCAATTGGAAGCTTGTTCTCGTGATGCACAATGCATTGAACTATGCTGAATTGATTGAGAAGAATTTCAATCAATTGAGGATATTGCGAGAGGCTTAATCGATTAGCTAATTGATTAAGCTTGGTCGTGAGTGAATAGAGAGCTTCTGAATTGATCAGGTGATTGATTGAAGCTACTTGATCGATTGGGTAATCGATTGAAAGAATCTCGCAAGTGGATAGAGGGCTTCATAATAGATTGAGTGATCAATTAAGAAGGTCCATAATCGATTAGCTAATCAATAAAGTGACGAAAAAAATAGCTGTTGTGAGATTTAGATGGCTGGATGCACTCGAATTTGACGTGGTAATCAATTAAGGGTAAAGTCAATTGATTAGAGACCTAATCTACGAGATATAAAGGCAACAATGAAGATTTAAACGTAAAAAAAGCACCTCTTCTCCGATTCTTTCGGCTAGTTCTTGGAGCAAAGTACTGATGCATTTCCAAGCATTAAGAGGTGATCCACAACAACAAGAGATCAAAAGCCAAGGTTCCTCATTGTAGTATTCATTTCTTTATTCTTGTTGTATCTTTTGTTATATTTCTCATGTATTCTCGTATTGGAGTTTGTACGAGCCTTCTCCACCTCCTAGAAGAAAGATTTTTTATAGTGTACTATGAGTGAGGAGAGTGAATTCTTGGATTAGTCACCTCAATGAGGTACATACTAAGAAAAATCAAGGATGTTAGCGTTTGCTTCTAGTTTTTCGCTGTAACAAATCATCGACGAAGCAATTGGAACTAATCATCCCCTCCCTCCTCTAGCTTGTCAGAGTGCCCTAACACATAGTATGCTAGAACAACTCTACCTAAAGATAAGAAGGTAGAAAATAATCTAGGCAAGAACCATAAGAAAATTAAATCACATGCCTAGAAAAAGAAATATCCAAGGCAATAATGAGAAATCAAAGTTTGAGGATTTAAGAATTGAAAATCAAGTTTTAAGTCAAGACATGATAAATTAAAAAAGACTCTTAAAATGACAAATAAAGTTAAAGATTCTAGAAAGCAAAATATAGGGTTAGATAGGCAATAATCATTCAAGGGCAAGACAGGTTTGAGATACAAACCTAAAGCCAAGGAGAATGTGTCATTGTATCATAGAATTCCATATAGCTATGAAATTAATTGTAGGTATAAGAGTCAAGTCAAGATTACAAGGAAAGTTATCCCCAGTATTGACCTTGAGAAAGACTAGCATAACTAAGACTTCTAAAAAGTCTGAAAGAGTCATTAAGAAGATTTCTAGGGAGGTTATCTCTAGTGAGTACATGGTGCACCCAAGGAGCTCCAATATGTATTAAGTTCCTAAGAGTGTGATTTCTTCACACTAGATGGGTATATGTTATGTCAACCCTAATTGGAAGAGTAGTTAATCCAACCATGATGAAGTTGACATTTTAGAATATTTTCCAGGTATTGTGACATCTTAAAAATGAAAAGTTGATTTTTATCCTTGATGAGTTTATAGTGTGTCAATAAAAATTTAAGATTAATTAAATTGGCACAAATAGAATAGAATTCAAAAGTGTGTCAAGTTAGGGTATTTGACACATTCGAGGGAGATAAACCACTTAAGCAAAATCAAGGATTTGCCATCATGATTAAATGATGACACTTAGATGGAAAAATCTAGGTATTTACTTTATGCTACAATTACTATGCTTGTGTGCTCTATCATTATAAATACCTCGGATGAGTTTTGATGTGATCAACTAGGTTAAGTTAGGCTCTGCATTTTTTATGTCTTATGTCTAAGTGCACAGGAACTTAGGAACACAAAAAGTTAAATAGAAGACACAGAGGATGCTACAATAAAATTTATTTATAATGACAAAAACTTAATGAGGGTATGAAAAAATGATCATTAAAAGCATAATTTTTGAAGTTTTTATGAGGGTAAAAAAAACATTGTTAAAGAGTTACATTATTAGTGACAAATTCTTAATTTCATAGCTATAGATAACAAATCCTGTCATTAATAGAATACAAAATAATTCCCCTCATAATTGCCTATTATTTTTAGGCGTTTACAAAAAATATATATATAGTGAGTTACACAATTTTAAATCCCCAAGCCCTAAATCCAAAACCTGAATTACCCGGCGACAAAACAGTGAGAAGGCGACAGAAGCAGTTTGATCCACAGCGAGCCAGTGGCGCATCAGCTTCTCCTCTCCGTAGAGGTACACCTCGCTTGTCTCCTTGACTCCTTCCCTCTTCGTAAGTCAAAGCTACGACCTCCTTCCTTCTCCTCTCCGCAACAACACTTCCTTCTCCTCTCTGTAATGGCGCAACCCTCATCTCCTTCCCTTTTTGGAAGTTGAAGCTACACCCTCGTCTCCTTCCCTCTCACAAGCAACCAAGGAAACTCAATCAAAGGTAAGCCTAAACCTATTTTTTCTTGTTCCCTTGCCATGCATCAATGTTGCCTCACCAGGCATCGACGCCACTTCGCCAGCTAGTGACGCCACCTCGCCAGCTAGCAACGCCACCTCGCCAGGTAGCGACGAAGCCTAAACCTATTTTTTCCTGTTCCCTCGCCAAGCAGCTATGCCGCCTTGTCAGCCATTGACGTCACTGCTCACGAAGCTGTTGTTTCCATGTAAGGCAGTAACTCAGTGTTATTTTTAATTTATTTGCAATGGTGTCTTTGACTCTTTGTCTAGTTTCTTTTGGCTAATTGCTTCATTCTTATCACCTATTGTTCCCACTATTAGTTTTTTGTATTGCCTATAAATCTGTTGCAGATTCTTTTGAGCAAGAATTCATACTCGTAAAAGGAAAATGACACCTAGTAAGGAATGGATGAGTTTTTTCAATGATCAATGCAATGAAAAATATAATATTGGAGTTGAACAATTTTTTTAATTATGTTTTAAGAAGACAAGTGAAGAGAATAGTATTCGATGTCCATGTGTCAAGTGTAATAACACTGATTATGGATATCGTGAAGTGGTTGAAATGCATCTAAATGTGAATAGAATAATGTCAAATTATACAACTTGGTATCACCATGATTAAAGACTTGGTGAGTCTTCATCTGATGACAAAGAATCGGAAGGAAGTGATTGTGCTGAAATCTTGAGGGATTTATATCCTAACATGGATGGTTTTGATAGAAGTGGATCATAAATTGGTTGATCAAGTGAGAATAAGCATGTAGAGGAACTGAATGATGAAGCAAAGACATTTTAAAGATTGTTGAAGGACTCTGAGCAACCAACTTATCTAGGTTCTGACACCTCAAAATTATTTGTGGCTTTCAAGCTATGACACATTAAAAGTATTGGTCGGTGGAGTAATGAAAATTTTGATATGTTGCTACAATTCTTGAAACAAATACTCCCAATCAGTTTAAATTTGCCAAAATCTTATTATGATGCCAAAAAAATTAATAAAGATCTTGGTCTCTCTTATAAAAAAAATAGATGTGTATATCAATGATTGTATGTTGTATTGGAAGGAAGAAAGGGAGTCTAACATGTGCAAAATATGTGGTGCTTCTAGATGGAAAGACAATAGTTATATATACTCGAGGAACCAAAGTTTGAGACAGTGGTAAGAAATTAGCAGTGAAGACCTTGCATTACTTTCCTTTAAAACCAAGACTTCAAACCTTATTCATGTTTAAAAAGACTTCTTTTATGAGATGGCATCATGAAAAAATAGTTGATGATAAAGTGATGAGACATCCAGCTGATTCTGTGGCATGGATGTTGTTCAATGATCTGCATAAAAATGTTTCCATTGAACCTCGAAATGTACGACTTAGTCTTGCTAGTGATGACTTCCAACCGTGTAGTCATTCAAAAAAATCATACAACATTTGGCCAGCAATACTTATTCCATACAATTTGCCTTCATGGATGTGCATGAAAGAATCTAATTTTATTCTTTCAAGTCTTATACCAAGTCCTGAGTGTTAGTCTCGTGTGGTTGACAAGAGGGGATGAATTACCTGTAAAATAAGAATAACCCCTTTCTTGATATTTCAACTTAGTTAGATAGCACAATTAATTTAAACAAAAATGAAGTGCATAAAAATGAACAACTAAAGAAAGAAAGTAAGAAGGATGGATTTACTTGGTTATAACCTAGGTGGTTGTTAATCCAATGTGTTGAAAAACTCTACTAAAAATACTCCTTCATTGAAGGTGGAGTAACCTCTTACAAACGTTGACAGCTCAAGAAAAAGACTAGGAAAGATTACAATAGTTATTGTTTAAGTTGTATTCGAATTACTAGCTCTAGGGGGCTTTTTATAGCTCCTGAAAAATGTTATCTCAAGCTTGAAGTCACCTTCAAGGTGGTCCAAGGCGTCTTCAATAAAACAACTTTTATTATCGAAGATAAAACTTTATCTTCGGCTAACGGTTATCTGAAGGCCGCTTCAACATGCTAGAAGACGCATTCTAAGCCATTGAAGACGCCTTCCCTAAGGCAGATCAACTCTTTAGTTGATCTTCTTCGCATGGGTGATGCTCCAGTCAACCGGAGTTGAGTTCACCCAAACCCAACTTTGACCTTCTTCTCGAGCAGACTTCCTTCCCGATTTCTCATCCCTCGAACATCGTGTATATCCTTCTTGTCCATCGGTGTGCTCTTCCGCAGCACCTCGTCCCTCGGATGCACTGAGCCAGTAAACTCTTTTCCTGTGTCATCCTTTCTTGCTAGCTACGTCTTCCGCTCGACTTCTTGTGCTCCTAAGTTCCTGCACACTTAGACACAAGGCATAAAAAATAAACAGGATCTAACTTAACTTGGTTGACCATATCAAAACTACCATGAGGATACTTACACCGAGGGTCCAGGAGTTGCTATTGATGTCTATCTTAAACCTTTGATAGAAGAGTTGACAAAATTGTGGGAACTAGGCGTTGAAGCATTTGATGCTTCAACTCACCAAAATTTTAAATTGCATGCATATTTATTATGGACAATTAATGATTTTCCTACATATGAAAATATGTTTGATTGGAGTACCAAAGGTAAGATGGCATGTCCTTGTTGTAACAAATTAAGACACTTATTCTATGAGGTTAGCTAATAGTAAAAAGCAATGCTATATGAGTCATCGACATTATCTTCATAGCAACCATAAATGGAGAAAAAAAATAAAAGTTTGTTTGAAAAACTAAAGAGGTAAGACAACCGTCACTTTCACTTTCAGGTGGTGATGTGCTTGCTCAAGTGAATGACCTTGCAGGAATCATCTTGACAAAGGTGAAAATAAGAAAAAAGACTTGGAATAAGTATTTTCATTGAACTTCCGTATTGGAGTTCTCTTTTGTGACGACACAATATGGATGTAATGCACATTGAAAAGAACATATGTGATTTATAGTCAAGACAATTATGAATACGAAGGGGAAGACTAAGGACTATATCCATGCTCGTCTTGATTTGGAAGCCATGAAAATTAGACCAGATTTATATCCAATTTGTAAGGGAGATAAGCTTGAGTTACCCATTGCATCCTACACTTTATCTACAGAGAAGAAGCACTTGTTTTGCTTATTTTTTAAGCAATTAAGAGCCTCGATATGGGTTTTCATCTAATATTTCTCAAAGTGTTAACATGAAAGAACATAAAATCTCAAGTTTGAAAAGTCATGATTTTCATGTCCTTTTATAACATCTACTTCCTCTTGGGATACGTGACCTCCTCCCTAAAGCAGTGTGTAAACCACTTATTGAGTTGTCTTTGTTCTTTACTAGTTTGGGTGCTAAAATATTAAAGGTATATGAGTTACAAAAGATTGAATCCCAAATTCCGATTACTCTTTGCAAGTTGGAACAAGTTTTTCTCTCCTTTTATTGATGTGATGGTGCATTTGTTTGTTCATTTGGCTAATGAGGCTAAACTTGGTGGATTTGTCCAATATCGATGGATGTACCCTTTTGAGCGTATGTTGTATGAGTTAAAACAACTAATTCACAACATGGCCCATCTACAAGGCTCAATAGCAGAGGGCTATATAATAAAGAGTGTATAACTCTTTGCTCAAGATACTCGAAAGATATTAAGACAAAATTCAGTAGACTTGAACAAAACTATGACAGTGGCTTTCATAAATATAAAGATGAAATATCTATATTTTCACAATGTGGATGAGCATTAGGAGCTGATACAAGTTGTATTCTCAATGATGATGAGTGGAAGAAACCTCATATCTATATAAAGAATTGCGATGAAGTACAACTTTTCCTTGAGTAAGCTCAAATACCTCTAAACAACCATATATATATATATATATATATATATATATATATATATATATATATATATATATATATATATATATATATGCATTTGTCATTAATGTTGTAACACAGAGAGTACTATAAAAATTAGAAAAAAAAATACACCACAACTATCAAATGATGAATAGAATAGCAATTTGATTAATTGGTTTAAACAGAAAGTAAGTGATTCTATTGTTATAAATTTTTTAATGTTGAACAAGATAATTTGTTCAAGTTATTTACATTGTAATTTATTTGTAGGTTGAAAAAATGAAAATGCAAGACCAACACACTAAATGTGATGAGCTGATATCTTTGCGTCATGGACCTTTAATGTGTGTTACATGCTTTAGTGGTTATGTTATCAATGGATATAGGTTTCGAATTGAAGCTCATGACAACGAATGTAGAACACAAAATTCTAGGGTGTGTGTAATTGGAGATTTAGGTAGTGAGAAGAATTATGTTGACTATTATAGAGTATTGACAGAGATTCTTGAACTACAGTATCTTGATGGAAAACGAGTGGTTTTATTTTGATGTAGATGGTTTGATATGCATGATAATGAGCAAGGAGCCAAAATAGATGAATATGGATTTACTAGCATTAATTGCCATCGCATTTTGAAAGCAAATGAATCGTTTATTCTAGCCAATCAAGCTTCACAAGTGTTTTATGCCATTGACAACATAAATAAAGGTTGGCATGTTGTTGTTAAGACAATCTATACGAGATGCCACAACCAATAGAGGACGAAAGCAATAATGTAGATGATTTCGGTGAAGCATATCAACATACTGAATCTTTCAATTTTGATTGTGGTGGCCCAATTTCCTTTGACGTAGATGGTCAAAACATTTGGAGAAGAATAGATTTAGGGGGTGTTTAGTTCTTTCCTAGAAATAGGAATTGGAATGAGAATCATAGTATTGTGGAATGAGAATGAGTATGAATATGGATATCATTCTTAAAAGTAATGTTTGGTTAGTTGAATATTTTATATCGGAATAAATTAAAATTTTCTTTTTTACCCTTAAAGAAAAATAAGAGAAAAAATTAGATGTGAGAAAAAATTAGATGTGAGAAAAAATTGAATGTAAGAGAAAAATATGATGAGAGAGGATGAAGAGAGAGAAAGTATAATGAGAAAAAATGAGGAGAGAGAGTGTGATGAGAGAAATTGAGGAGAGAGAAAGTATGATGAGAGAGAAAGTGTGATGAGAAAAAATAGGAAAGCGAGTATGATGGGAGAGATTGAGGAGAGAGTAAGTATGATGAGAGAGAAAATGTGTTGAGAAAAAGGGAGAGAGTGTGATGAGAGAGATTGAAGAGAGAGAAAATGTGATGAGATAGAAAGCATGATGAGAAGAAAGAGAAAAGAGAGTGTGATGTGAGAGATTGAGGAGAGAGAAAGTATGATGAAAGAGAAAGTGTGATGAGAAGAAAGAGAAAAGAATGTGATGTGAGAGATTGAGGAGAGAGAAAATATGATGAGAGAGAAAGTATGATAAGAGAAAAAAGAGGAAAGAAAGTGTGATGGAAGATATTAAGGAGAGAGAAAGTGTGATGAGAGAGAAAGTGTAATGAGAAAAAAAGAGAAAAGAAATGTGATGAGAGAAATTAAGGAGAGAGAAAGTGGGTGATAAAATGAGGAGAGAAAATATGATGAAAGAGAATCAAGAGAGAGAAAGTAATATGAAAGAAAAATTAAATAAATATATTTTGATATTTGATATTAAGGGGAAAAATTTTACTTTTGGGTCAAGGGTATTTTTGAAATAAGAAAATATTTTAATTATTGAAAATAGGGTAATGACTCATTGAAGGGGGGAGATATGAGAATGAGTCATTACCCAATTATAAGGATTCATTCCCTTATTTGTATTTCCATTCCTATTCTCATTCCCCACTCTTATTCCCCTAAACCAAACACCCTTAGAGCTGCTAGTAGTTGACTTACCAACAAACAAAAGAAAGAGAAAGCGAATTACAATTTGAAGAAGTATTGCCAACCTATCATGTTTGTTTTTTTTTATGATATTCTCATTTGGTAAATATGTTCGTTCTTTTATGTGTTAGTTGTTTATTCATTTTGGTTCATTTCATATTTTTATTATTTGTGCCAATTTGTTACATTGCTTATTTTAACAGTTGAAATTAATGCTTGTAAAAAGTAGTGTAGGCAACATCCAGAAGCCTGTAAAATTTTTAGCACCTGGTAAGTTGGCCAAGGAGCGTGGATATAGACATAAAACGAGGTATGTTGGAGATTCTACTGGTACTTTCTTTGCTAAACTGATAATTTAGATTTTTTTTTTTCTAAAATTTTAATGGTTGATATAATTATTTCATGCTTGAATTATTTGATTTGTTGTTTTCCAAGAAATGCATTAGCCTACAAGAGCATTGGAGGAATTCGAAGGCTACAAGTTGAAGAGCAAGAAGCTCAATACATTGACAATCAAGGAAGAATTGGTAAACCTCTAAATTTTATGTAGACATTGTAATTTATCACTCCTGTAATTGTTTAGGTCACACCCTCTATTTTTAAGTGAAAATATATTGACACACTTGTAAAAAGTGTTTTTACTTCCAAAAGGTGAAATTTCAACCCATACTCTTATTGTGCATTGTGAGAAAGATGAATGGAATGAAAGAGATTTTAAAGATGATAGTTCTTTCTTGGACATCTTGAACATATATAAAAAGTTCATCGGCATCTATTCTGTTAATATCAAAGTCACAGTTGGGGATGGTAAGTCATTGAAAAATGATAAAGATTAATTGTCTATGTTGAAAGAACATGAAGACGTGGATAATGCTCGACCATTGCTCTTCAAAATGCCTCAAGACAATACAACTTTTGATAGCATTAATAAAGAGTTATTTATTTTGAGTTTTTTTTTTTGTTTCTCTTTATCAATGATTTATTTTCTTTAAATTTATACAGATTCTATCAAAAGAGTTCCAAAAGTGAGAGATGTCATGATATTGGATGATTTTAAGATAAATGAGAAAGTCATAGCACGAGGGATGTGGTAACCAGAATTGAACAATCTAATACAGTTCACTGGTTCATAATTGTTTCGAAGAACTTTGATATCGAGACTGACTTGCAAGCTATCAGTGAATGTACAATCAACAAGGTAAGTTGTTTGGCTAATAATATTAAATATTCCATGAGTCATCATTTATTCTTGTAATTATATGATTTCTTTAGGAGTTTCAAATATCAATTGAGGTAATTAGTCATTATCTTGTTGCTAAATTTACTCCTATGACCGAAAATGATGAAAGTGATGAATCAAGGTATGCTGTTACAGATAAATATGTTGATGGTAAGTATAATATATTTAAAATGTAGTGAATTATGAGTTTTTTATTGATTTCAAATTGAACTCTTGTATAATTATTTATTACTTCAATTCATTGAATAAATTCTGCAGAAAAGGCAAGGAAAGTTAGAGGAAAAAATAAGAATAAGAAAATTGTAACTTTAAAAAGTAGAGAAAAGATGGAGATTGAATTCTACAACAATCGTGCAGTGGGAAAAAATCACAACTGTTGATCGAGACACTTGAGGATAATCGTGTGCGACAAGCATATATGCCATATACAAGTGAAAACATGGAAGAAGTTGACTGAATTAGATAAGCAACACATGTGGGATGCGATGAAAATAGGTGAATTACAGTATAAATTCAGGAGCTATGAGATGTTCTTTGTTTGGGGAAACACTTTGTTTAGCTATAGTAGAAAGGATCTAAGAACATGTTTTTATAGGGGATTCAGATGGTAAATTTAGAGATGAGAAGCTTGGGTAGACAAATTGGGATACAAGGGACTTTAACGATGTGCTTGAATGTGAAATTTAGCCACTTTTGTTTTTATAGCAATATTGGGAAAAAACTTCAACTAGTACTCGTGAACAAAAATAGAGAAAAAGTCTTTGCAAGTTGATTGGCGCACTTGGATGACACATGAACTTATTTGCCGGTGAAAGTGACACATGTTAAATTAACTCAAGAAGGAAGAAAAAAGAAGTGATTAAAGAGACACTAATAACAAAAATATTATGATATAAAACATGAAAACCAAATATCTGGAAAACAGAGAGAGAGAACAAGACACAAATGGAACATAATGGAGATGATCGAAGGAGGGGAGGTTCTTCCACAATTTTGAGAGAATTGAGGCACAACAAAAAGATAGGGATAAATTTACAATAATGTTTGGGCCAATAAGCAGTAATTTTGGACTGAATTTATATTTCTTTTCAAGTAAAAATATTGGCCAGTCAATTTAGCTCCCATTCGATTTAAAATGGTATTTTTCAAGTTATTTTGAAAATGTGGTGTCTTTGCTTCTGTTATATTTTGGTAAATCAAACCATCAAAATAGAGATAATGTATCATTTGCTACTACTATATTATGAATATGTTACAGGAATGTTTTTTCAATCGTAGTATAGAATTATATCATAAGCATATTTTAATTTGGAGCATATGAGTGTTTTGTGGACAGCATGGAAGTTATCCTTGAATGTAGATCATGTGAGACCTTGCAAAACTAAAGCTGAAGTTTAAAAAAAATGTGCCACAAGGGTTTAATGCCAAAAAATGGGAATGACTTGTAACTAATAAATTCTTAACCGATGAGTTTCAGGTATAATAATGCTGGTTCAAAGTGTTATAAGAAATATCTTCATTTTACAATTAAATTGTACTCATGGAAGTGATGATTGTAATATTGGTTTGTGATTTATGTATTAAATCAGTAACCGGAATTCTAATAATCGAGTAAATGGAGTAATGCCTCGTTGAACTGAAAGCAAGCCGTACATACAACTGACAACTGATATATGACATGGTCATAAACATCTATATTAATTCTTATGTTTATTATTTATGATATTTTTGCTTAATTAATATAAATATTTTACTTTCCTTTAATATATCTTTCAGGGAGGAAATGATAATAACCCACCTGACATTGTAAAAAAAATTTATGAGACTTGACATAAAAATGAAAAGTTTGTTGAGCCAAAAGAGCAAGAAAAATATGTAACTATCACTACTTATCTTTTAACTAAAATTTGTTGTTTATCATTTATTTTTAAAAAATATAGATCCGCTATATTAACGACTCCCCTAGTGTCGGCCCCATGGATATGAAGAGAGGTAAATACACTGGTGGAGCCAAGATTTGTAGTTCACCTGGGCTACAAATGTCCTCAAAAGGTTCCCTAGGCTAAAGACCCTTTGCTCTATTTGAGAATGAAAAAAATCAATGTTGACACAAGGTTTAAAATTCCGGTTAAGGACGTTACTCAAATCAACGAGGCTTGGTGTATCCGAGGGATGAGAAGGATGACACGAGAAGAGAGTCGACATGCTTGGTGTATCCGAGGGACGAAAAAATTTGGAAGAGTACATCGAGGGAGCGATAAGGACGTGTGCGAGGCTTCCAAAGGACATGAAGCCAAAGCGAAAGACTGCTCAAGGAGAAAGTTGGTGTTGGATTCGGGTGAATTCAACTCTGGATGACGGAAAAATTACCCAAGCGACTAGACTAGTAGCTGGACAAGTCAACGTAAAGTTAATTTGTCCCGTCACCCAGACCACTTTGGGCCAGAACAGGCGGCTCTTCGCAAACGTTGCTGTGGATGATGTCGAACGTCCACATCAACAACACTCTAAGCGCCTTGACCGACCTAGCCACCCCGGTGAGGATAAAATTTTATCCTGAAACCATTGAAGAGCCCTTGTGTAGAGGATAGAGTGCACCGCTGGAGTGCCCGGACCCACTCCAAGCGCTCGGAGCTGCCACATTAGTCAACGGTCAAATCTGACCAGAGGGATATAAAAGGAGAGCTTGTTCTCCTATTCGAATAAAACACTTTATGTACTTAAATTTCATTCTATTTTTCATATTTACTAGTTGTGCTTTCAAACACTGTACGAGGATTCTCTACCTCCGACTTTGCACGAAGGAGATTTTGCTAGTGCTCACATTGCTTTGGATTAGCAACCTTTCCGATTACAAACCAAGTAAATCTCAGTAGTCTCGTATTTCCTTTTTATGTATTTTGTTCTACTTTAATTAAGTGTTATCTAACTCGAGTCAAAAGAACGAGAAGGGTATATTCATAATTTCAGGGCAAATCACCCCCCTCTTACTGACCTTATCAAAACCAACAATTGATATCAAAGCCTAGACCGCTCTAGAAGGATTAGCTGTCGTCTAAAGATAATGATCGGATCCAGCAGTCACCCACCCAAGTTCGAAGGAGAATTTATGCTTTGGAAGCATAAAATGGAGGTATACTTTAAAATTAATTTTGATATATTTCTAATGTTAAAAAATAGTTTTGTAGTACGCAAAGATCAACACAGAGTAGAGAAGGAAGAGTATCTTTAGAACAAGAAGGAGCAGACCAACTTCATAGCCAGAATTCCATCTTCTTACCATACTATCGGCCCAAGAAGTCAATCAGATCGAAACCTATGACTCAGCAAAAGAACTTTGGGTGAAGTCCTTGGAGCTACACGAAGGCACCTTAGAAGTCAAGCTAGCGAGATGGGATATCCTCCGAAATCAGCTAACAAATCTTTGAATGAACAAGGGAGAAGAGGTGACTTAACTCTATGTAAAGATCAAGGAACTAATCACCCAACTCAACAATTTCAGAGAATCGATAGCAAATTGAAACTCAATCCGGTACACGCTTAATGCCTTTTCGAGAACACAAGAGTGGTTAACCTTAGTAGATGCATACTACATCTCTAAGGACTTCGAGGTAAGTGCCCTAGAAGAATTATTCTCGACTTTTGAATTACACAAGTGTCGATGTGTATGAGTTACAAAAGAAATAGAGACAAACCAGAGCCTAGCACTACAAGCTAGAAAGGACAAAATAGACTCAGAATCATCCCTTGACGAATACGAAGAAGCATTCATGGTAAGAAAAATTTCAAAGTTCTTTAAAACTAACAAGTTCAACAAGTCTCAGACCAAAAAGCTAATAAGGGGAAGAAGAAAGGTTCGGTGCTATAACTATCAAGAAGAAGGACACATCAAGGACAACTGTCCTAAATTGAAGAACAAGACAAAAGAGAAGTATAAAGGGCCAAATAAAATCAAGCACAAAAACCTCATAGCAATGTGGGACGAGACATCTCCAAGTCCGAGCTAGAACAGTGTACCGAACTAGCACTAATGGTGAATCACCATAAAGACGACGAAAGTATATCAGAGATAAGCATATATGAAGGAAGAGAAATGTCGGAAGAAAGGAGCAAAGAAGGGGGAGCATTGAATTACGGGGATGATACGGTAAGTAATGTACGTCTCCTACCTCCTAATAAGTTATATGAAGGTATACATAAGTTTTCTAGATTATCATGCAAGCTAAGGACGAAATACATACAATTAAAAAAAAAAAAATTAGACTTAAAGAATTACTTTACCTAATGCGCACCCCTTAGAAAATTTTGATAAATTGAAAATTGAAAATGACAAATTAAAGGAATAAATAGAATTATTAGAAAAGAATTCGGCATGTTCAAAGTCATATACTCCGCAAAATAATTTTCATAATTATAAGGGAGGCCTAATTTGGTATTTTTAAATTTTACAAGAGGCAAATTAAAAAGTGGCATGAAAATATCTTGTCCAGTAGATAAAAAACTTATTTTGAATTTCTAAATCATACTTAGTTTAAATAAATTTTTACGTATTTTTTAATTTTAATTTGCTATATTTTTTTTACAAAATTAATTAGTTCATATACCTAATGTTCATATTTTTTTTGTTGAAATTTATTCTTATGTTACACAAATGAATAATCTGTTAGTATAAATTTTTTTGGATTTTTCAACAAATATAATTTTTTATAAATTTTTGATTGAAAAAAATAATTTAAAATTTGAAATTATTTGGAGATTAATTTTGAAAAACCTAATTTTTTTAGATAATTACCATTGTATTTTGAATGTTTATAAAAATCAGCCATATTTTTAGGATAATAAAACTATTTTTAAATATTTATTTTTAAAAATAATTTTCTCTATTTAAAATATTTTCTATGATTAAAATAAAAATATTCTATACTTGAAACTTTTATCATGTTGTCAAATTATTATGATTATTTTTGACAAAAAATTTATAGATTTTTTGACATATTGAAATTATTTTAAAGTTAATTTTTGACAAAACTGGTTTTTAAATTTTTTGAGATTCGAATATTTAAAAAACAA